>NC_047669.1:54193446-54493446 GCF_011762505.2 Arvicanthis niloticus
GGCCAACCTTGCAGAAAGCACAAGTAACAAGGGTGAATGAGCTTTTAATCAAATCATTAAAATCAATAATGTCTTATTTATGCTGAAAGATATCATTCCCTGATATTTAAATTCTTTTTTTTTTTTTTTTTTTTTGGCTTTCCCTCAGCTAGTACATAGAGCCTCTTATAAGAGTCATAAGGATGACCTGAGAAACAACTAAAAACCCATGAGGGTTTGCTTAAAGTGTCAAGGCCAGGAAATGTTTCCCCTCATTGTTTTATGTCAGAAATCAAAAGAAAATATTTTTTAAAAGATCATGTAAATATTCTTGAAGGCCACTTAAAATTTAGAGCCTGAAGTCTCAAATGATGACAGGAGCTACTCAGATTACTTCAATCTGTACTCCTTTTAAATCCATAAAGAACTCACCAAGCTGACTCATCCCATAGTTACCTTGACTTATCTAGAGCCAATTGTGCATCAGTTTATAACAAGTTAGAATCTGTAGGATTCAAAAACTTCAGTATGAGGTCAGTGTTTACTCAGGTAAACAGTGTTATGGTTTGGAACATAAATTTCTTCAAAAACCATGTTCTGAAAGCTTTGTTACCAGCTGGTGATATACTTGGGAAGTTATGCAAAGTTTAGGTAATGAGATCCACTAGAAAGATATGAGATCACTAGAAAAGTGATCACCATTTTGTCTGCCATTTTTTTAATGAACTCAAAGGGAATGAGTCAAAAACAATGAGCTAAAAATATTTCCTCCCTCAAATTAGTTTATGTCAATTACTTTGTCATAGTAATGGAAAACTGTGTGGCACAAATGTGCATAGATTATTTCATTAATTTATCAACATGCAGTGAGATGTAGAGGAATTTAAGTCCAACAATATGGCTGTTCTGGCAAGGGATCACATCTACAGACATTCTAGGGTCTAGGTGATCCAGCCTGAATTCAGACATGCTGCACAACTTTAATCCCTCTGACTGAAATACAGATACATCCTGAATACATACCTTTAAAGTAAGATTGGTTTGTAGAAGGAAGCACCATGTTTGAAAGTGAAGGACATAGAAAGTAACAAACCAGAGAAATATTTGATAGAATAAGTAAGAGATAGGATACATCCAACTCTAATAAGAACAGAGTCTCACAAGAACTCTTAAAAAAGAATCTACTTAAGCACAATCCCATATTGAGAAGAGTGGAATGGGAGTCAGTATAGTGCAGTGAGTCAGTGTGGTGGAGTTGAGTTCATGTGTGAGTTCATGCAGTTTAGTGTGGGTCATCAAAAAAATTGAAGTTAGAGAATAAGAAGAAGCCAGAAAAATTAAAAAAAAAAAAAAAAAAAAAAAAAAAAAAAAAAAAAAAAAAGCTGCCAGAGTTAGTTTGAGGCCAAGCAGAGCAATTCAATGAAAAGCTGAGAAAAGCTAGATTGAATCAGTGAGCTTGGAGAGGATTTTGAGCCAGAATAGCTGAAGTAAACCTGTAGGAGGAGCTAAGGTGGGAGGAGCAAGGAGAGGAAGAGGAGGAATAAGGAGAGGAGGAGAAGGAGGAAGAGGAGGAGCTAGGAGAGAGATGAGAGAGAGACAGGTGGGAGGGAGGGAGGGAGAGAGAGAGAGAGAGAGAGAGAGAGAGAGAGAGAGAGAGAGAGAGAGAGAGAGAAACATGGAGGTAGATGTTTGAGTATCTCTAGCAGTAAAAGGTAGTTAGTATATCTAGGTTGGGTATTGGGTTACACCTCTGATTGTATGGGCATCTTGTTTGTTTGTTTGTTTTTTAATCAAACTGTGATTTTTACTTTTTCACACAGGGGTTATAAACACAAAATGCAGGATGTGGAAAAGAAGATGACACAGGAGCATAGGTGTTCAGGGGGAGTACAGATATCTTCCAGAACAGATTATCGGCTGGGTGAAGGTTCAGGAAACATGTCACTAGTACTCTGTCTATGAATCACTTGTTTTTTATCTAAGCTGGTACTGTCTACCAAGGTTACCTACCCACAAGGTCTATGGCTATTAGTTCTTTTCCACTAAAGCTGCCTGTTTACAATACCATAAGCTATCTGTTTCAGTGTTTTTCCACAAAGACTAAGGCTTTGTGTTAGCAGGCTGACTTAGGCCTATGGCTGATTTTAGGCCTTCAGTGTATAAACAAGGCTGCCCCTGACATCTCCTCCCTTCTCCAAGTATAGAAGAACTGTGGCAATTCCAATCTTGCAAAGGCAAGAATAGAGGCCTGACCTCCAGTAATTAAAGGGACCTTGTAATAGCTTTGGTCCTCCTGTCATTGTTCAGTGAGGCATGATGGCCATACCTTTCCCAATGTCTTTTTCCTGGAGAGGGGATACTTTTGACATCAACCCCTATGCAGTCAGGTTTGTTCCTCAGGGAACCAAGAAGGATACTTTTAATTTTTATTTATATTTCCTTTCAGTGCTTAGCCTCACAGCCTAAGCAATAATTTAAATTGCCAGTCAGAAGGGTTCTGGGTGGCTCTTCTCTGTTTGGTCTAGGGGCAGAAGTCTCCTCTTTTAGTTTGGGTGGAGATGGGTTTTGGGAAAACCCTGGATAGAGTAAGAACCTCGTCTTGAGTCTCATGGTCTTCCGTAGCTAACTTATGATAACGTATCTGAATAGGTTTTCCTGTCAAAATTATCTATCTGTTGTTTCAAAGTTAGTCAGCCTATTTAAGGCCCAGGGACCATAAGAAATAAGCAAAAGTAACCCAATTATCAGTCGCAAAATGGAAGGAAGTAGGGCTGACGATCATGAAGGGGTTGAAAACCAATTCTTGTACCAGCTCTCTCTCTCTCTCTCTCTCTCTCTCTCTCTCTCTCTCTCTCTCTCTTTCTCTCTCTCGTCTTTTCTCAATATCTTCTCTGACCTTTTTTATGCTCTCTTTAACCTCCCTGCCTTGTCTATGTAAAAGCAACATTCTTCTTTAAGGGCTGTACACATTCTTTTCTATTGTAAAAGACTAAATCAAGTTCAATAAAGTTCTTTGTAATTTTTGGAGATCACTTCAGACAGTGAAATGAGCGATTTCTTCATATTAGTGATGTCAATCTCTAGCTGTTTGATGTCCTTGTCAATGGCCCATTGAAGGTCTGAGTAGTGTAAGTCTGGAGGCCAGCATCACGTTTAGAATTTCCAACAGTAAACACTATGGGTGATTCATTTTTACCTGGAGAGGAAAAAGAAGGGAATTCTAAGGGAGATTTTTCTTCCCTGGATGTCAATTGTTATTCATCTTATTTATAATTGGGCCTGGCTTTGTGGGGGTATCTATTTATTTCATTAATCTTTTTGGCAGCCATTTAATTGTGTCTACTTTGGCATCAAACAGGCATTTCAATCCTCAACCCTATATGAGAACTGGGTCTGGGACATTTCATTTAATGGTAAGAGGGTCCTTCCACAGAACTATGGCATAGTTTTTACTGGTCTCAGCATGCCAAAGGCATTCAGCAGCGGCTTTGTCACGAGCTTGAACAAGGCACAATGGAGAGTATTTCTGGGAGATTTCTTCTGGGGGGTATAGTTTCCCCTCTTTTGTTTTAAAAGCCAGTTTTTCTGACTTCTTATAAAAACCAGGGAAGAAACACCAGTAGCTGCTCCTCCCATACTCAGAGAGTTATTAAGATATCATTTTAAAGTTTTATAATATCTGTTTTATAATATCTTGTCTTTGAGGATTATAAGGAATTCCAGTAATATGGGTAATAATAAATTTTTAACAAAACATCTCTATCTTAATCTGATATGGTACACCAAGCATAAAAGATACTATAGGCAATAACTAATTATATTCTTGTTTTTCTCTCTTGTTAAAGTATTTGTAACAAGAAAGCCTGAAAAGGTGTCAAATCACATATACATATTTCAATTTTTTTAAAAAATAAAATGAGTAACATCCACTTATCATAATTGATTAGGTATAAGTCCTCAAGTATTAACACTATTATGAAAAAATTGAGGACACTAAAAACAAATTTTGTAATTTGACCTATATACTCTCTAAAGATGTCAAATTGTTGTCTCAGGCTATATTATTAAACATAGATTAATAAAAATGTACCATCTTGTGGTGATGTTATATAATAGATGACTTTTTAAATCTTAATGATGATCTTATAAAAATTTTTAAAATTATATCCATGATTATTAAAGTCTTTCATAATGAGACTGTTATTAGGCCTTTTTCTGATAGCCAAAAACTGTAATATGAATTTTTTAGTCTCTCAGACAACATCAGTTAATTGTTCCTAGACAAATAACCAGACTTTTACTCAGAGCACATTTCAGGAGGTTATAAAACAATTTGTCAAGGGTTAATTTTTCATACAATTTATCATAGGTGTTAGGATAGAAAATAAATATTGCTTGAGCTTATCTACACAAATCTTCACTAATAACCCAGTTATAGTTCTGTGGCTATCTTCTTTTTGCATTCTTGGAAGGGGATTACTTTCTTGCTCTTTCTAGGGTATAATTTCCCTCCTTGTATTGGAGCTTTCCCACTATTATCTTTTGTAGTGCTGGGTTTGTGGAAAGATATTGTGTAAATTTGGTTTTGTCATGGAATATCTTGGTTCTCACAATGGCTGCCATGATGGCAAGAATAAACTGCAATTATGGAAAATTATAATAGGTTTAAAGTCATTATTATTGTGAATGACCAATTGTTTGGTTAAGGTCAAATTGCTAATTTAAGACAGGAGATGCAGTTTTATGACTTTATTATAATATAATGTAATTCAGTAGCTTTAAAAGTCTGGGATAGGCAGAAGAACAAAGAAAAAGGTCTACGTCAGTCACAAACGTTATTCAAAGCCCCAGAGAGAATTCTACAAACTGCTTGCATAAATTAACATCTGGTATAAAGAAGGCCATATCAGATCCAGATGTGAGACAGGTATTAATTTAAACTTTAGATTTCAGCCTTATTTATAATAGCCAGAAGCTGGAAAGAACCCAGATGCCCTTCAACAGAGGAATGGATACAAAAAATGTGGTACATTTACACAATGGAATATTACTCAGCTATTAAAAATAATGAATTTGAGAAATTCTTAGGTAAATATATGGAACTAGAAAATATCATCCTGAGTGAGGTAACCTCCATCTTCTATCCCAAAGTGTGGTAGACCACTGCCTGCAGATTCTCTGCAGAATAAATTCTTATTGCTTTTGCATACTACTTGAGTCTAAGGCATCATTCTTTTCTATCATGGTCCCCTACAAAATTACTGCAGATATTGACTCTAATGACTTTGTAATTGCACAAGCAATTGCCAATAATCTTAGATATCAAAAACTCTGTTATTCTGGCTGTGCAAACTGAGGTCATTTGAAAAGGCACTGTAGACAGGATGATACTCGTGACTTTTCTAGAGGTCCTCACCTTCAAACATGGCTGCTTCCTTTTACAAACTAATTTTACCTTAAAGATGTGGACTAAGGGTATGTCTGTATTCCAGCTAGAGGGAATAAAGGTATGTGGCCGGTGTGTCTACATTACAGTTGGATCACACAAACCTAGGTTTTATGATGTGATTCCTTGCTAGAGCAGCCATATTGCTAGACTAAAATTCTTAACTTTTTCTGTTGAAGTTAAAAATTTAACCAATTTAATTTTTACAACAGAAACATTTATCCATCCCACAAATTTAACAGTCTGAATATCTTTATGAAAATCTGTTAATGCTATGATCATTCACAACTGCACTCCTGATCATCTGTCCCTCAGCAAATGTCCCTTTTAGCATCAAGCTTTTCTAGTCTGCCAGTCTAATGAACTATCTGTCCTTTTTTTAGCTAATTTGTTGAATTGTCCCAAACAAGGGGTTCAGCTTTCCATGCTGTCTGCATTGCTGTCTTTCTGAGTCTCTTTATTCCTTGTGTTCTACTTTTCATGTGGAAGTTTCTGTTATTCAGATCAGATCATTTATCAGTTTTGATGGAACACATAGTCTTTCATTATCTGTGGAAATGTAGACAAAACCTGTTCCCTAATATAATACATTCCCTGACTTTCAATATGTTATAACATTTTAAAAATACACAGGTTGACCTAACAGCATATATAATATAATGCAGATATTATATAAATAAATAATAGAAATATACTATATAATCCAGAGTCTTTCAGCTAACCTTATTTATCTTTCTGTTTATCAAGGCACAATTATATCTTTATAATATATCTAACTAGATACATAGGCACTCACATTTCATGCCTGGCTCCATACCAGTAAGCCAGGCTTCTTATCCATTTAAACAGAGAAATAATCAAGCCACATTACATAATATGTCAATATGTAGTGTCTCCAATAGCTAGTTTAGTTTTCTCTAGTTACTCTATAGATTGCTGACAGAAAATGCCTGGCTTGATTCGTTTGTTGCTGGGATACAAGCACCCTGGTGCTTAGCATTCATGAGGAAATTATGATTAAGACCCTCCAGGGATAAGTTAGAAAGAAGATTTGACAATAGCTACACCGTGTGATCTTCAGAGAACTTTGATGTGCACCACCTTCAGCTGGATTAGTTAAAAAGAGTGGTACATGCCATCCAATCACTGACCAAATGTTAGTGTACTCAGAAAACACTGGTCCTCTGTATGCTTTCAATACTCATGGTGAACATCACTGCACACTTTCAGACTTTTGACATAAAGATTATTTACTGCTTTGTTCTATTCTGTACCCAGATTTACACTTTCACTCCCCAGCAAAGGCCTCAGAAACATTCTTTCTTCATTCTGGTTAAAGACCCTCCTGGAGCACTCATATCTTGATCCACAGGTTAATCAACATGTGCTTTTTGTGTGTGTAGGGTTGTGTTTAGCCTTCCTTATGCCTGAGCATTCTAAAGCTCCTACATATCAAGAAATTTCCCAACGATATTCCTACCAGCTAAAGTGATTTGTGCAAACGCTCTTTTGAGACAACTTTTGGAGGTGAGTCTAGTCTATATCAAGTGACTCCTTAAGCTCATTAGGATAGTATTCCGTTTTGTTCCTTGTCCCAGGGAGAAGAACTGCTTATACAAGAAGGGTCTAGTAAATATTTTAAGGAATCAATGAGCTACAACACATTTCTAGGTTTTAGGACATTCTCATTGTAATTTATTTTGTTGTAAGCTGCTGGGGCTTGCTAACCTTTACTCAACAGGCTTTTTACTGTTCTCCCACAAATACTTCTCATGCATTTTTTTTTTCTGGATTCACAATAAATCAAAGTCTCAGGAGTAGTCATAAGAAAATACCAGGAAATACCAAACTCAAAACAAGGGGCACTTTATACCATCTTTGACTATCTATCTTCAAATATCAGGAGTAATTGAGATTTCATGGTGAAGTATTCCCATAGGTAATATCGCGGGAGAATTGACACTCCCCCTTCCAACACACACAAAGTACATCTTGGAAATAATTGGGTTTTACATGATAAACAGAGTAGCTGACATCTGAAACAATGAAATTTAAATAATCAAAAAAAATGACAATGTAGGTCACCTTTTCCTTTAAAGTGTGCAGTTAGCTAACATTATATTAAAGAACTTGAAGTATTTTGTAAAATCAAATATAGTCTTAAGAGCTATTCACACATATACTTTATAAAAAATTAGTCTGTGGATAATCTAATAATATCTATCAACTCCTAAAAAATGGACAACAAACTTTTAAAGTAACAAAAGATATAGTTGTTTGGGTAGCATTCAGATCCATCAAGGGAACTGAAAATTAAATTCTTGATTAAGATGACCATTGGAAGCATAAAAAGCTGGGCACACTCAGGCACACAATAGGATATGACATTGGTAGCCAAATATGAAAAATACAGGATCTCTGTCTCCTCAGCTGAGACTGCCAACACTCTATGTGTGACCAGCATCTGGAGTGCTAAATTCTGAAGCACTGATAGGTAGACCTGGGAGCTTTAAGACTATACTATACATCAGATAAAAATGTTTTGGAGTATTTTGTCCATCTTTTGATGAAATCTCCCCCCTTTATATAACTTTCCATATTTTAAGAGCTATCCAATAGCTATTAGATTTCTCAGTGGTTGTTTGTTTTTGTTTTTGCTAAGCACATGCAGGGCACTTGGTCACTATTGTATACCTCTAACTATTGCTGTAATTCTAAAAGCAAGACCTCTGCTCTTAAACAAGTACATCAGGTGTGGGGGCTACTGGAGGATAACAAAGCAAAGGATAAATATGTGAACATACAAACCATGATATTTCTATTTCAGTGTTATCATTTCTGGTAATATTGTGCTATGGTTTTCAGTTATTCCTACTCATTTTTTTCATAACATCATGATTCTTTAAATTTTTTTCCTGCATTCCTATTGGCAGTCATCAAACTATGGCTGAGCTTATAGTCTCAGAATATTTTAAGAAATTAAATGTACATTTTTCAATATTATTTTATTTTGAAGTATGTATTTCTGTGTGAATGTCTGTGTGTAGACATATGCATTTGAATGCAGTTGTTCATAGAATCTAGAAGAATATGTCAAGCTTCCACAGCTGGAATGATCAAGTTCAACATAGGTTCTGGGAACTGGACCAAGATCCTCTGCAAGAACAGTTTGCAATCTTCACTCCTAAGCCACACCTTCAACCAACCATACCACTTCCCAGCAATTGTTTTGCTTACATGATACAATATGGTATGATTTATACATATGTGTGTATGTGTTTGTATATGCATATGTATGTGTTATTAAAAATTGCTTTGATATACTATACATATCACTTTATATAAGCTTCTGATTTGTGTTAAAAATCTGTTGACCTCAAATATTGCAGACAAGTTTCATTTGACATTCAGCCATCTCTATTACTAATTGTTATCACAGAAACCAGCACTAGATCCTCATTCTTTCCACCAATTTGATACTGTTTTTTATTAATTATTTTTTGCAAAATTTTTATCATTATTAAGCTGTCTATATTTATAATGTTATGGAATGGGTGGTATGATATTATTTGAAAAACAATCATGTTTTTATGTTCTGATTGTTAAAATGTATTCTTCTCCTTTCTCATATATTTTGCTTGAGGGTCAATGATCAAGATTGTTTTGGTGACTGAGACACAGTTTGCCTGAAATCAATGTACCTTCCATTTGTTCCTTCAGTTCCTATAAATATGTCCCTATCATTTGCTTGTGTCATTTCTC
Source organism: Arvicanthis niloticus (assembly GCF_011762505.2). NCBI lineage: Eukaryota > Metazoa > Chordata > Mammalia > Rodentia > Muridae > Arvicanthis > Arvicanthis niloticus. The sequence continues at coordinate 54,202,634 of NC_047669.1, forward strand.
GTTTACATATATACCATATTTTGTAAAAATTTCTGGCATTATAAAATATTCACCTCTCCTCATCTGGTGTCTCAAACTTTCACTATTCAAATTGTTATAAATCTTTACTACAATAATTTGCTTAGTTTGGGGAGATGTTCTGTGACCTCAGAATTAAATCAGTTGACCATGCAGTGTCCATACCCAACATCATGTGCTTATCCGAGTTGAAGGCTTAGTCACAAACCTTTATTTGGCTCCAACAATATGCACATTGGTCTTAGTCTACTTCTTTTGTTAGCAAACTCTTGCTAAGTACAATGATTTGTACGTTTCTGTTTGTTAACTATGATAATTTCTATTGTCTAAATTAAGTATTTCCTATGGCTTTCAAATCTACAAGAACAATTCCTGATCTTTTTGAGCAACTCACTACTGCTCAAGTATTTAATACCTAACTTTTACCTATAAGACCACTGTAAATATATTGAGGTTGATTTACATGCTTATTTTGTTTTGCTGGCCACACAAGATTCCAAACTTTCAACATCTTCGTTTACACTTACTGAGCCAATCTGGATGCTTCTAATATTATAATTTCTTAATATGGGTGATTATTTTATCAGGAATATCATTACTACTTGCGAATCTAGTCTTTTATAGGACATTAGCTCTGCACATTAACAATTTATCAAGAACTCTAAAAGATATCTGATTCTTTGGTAGGAGTTAGATACAACAGGTCATGTGATAGTTTCTCAGATTGAATTGAGTCCAATGAGAAATCAGTTGCAAGGTTAATTGAAAATGTTTGCTGTATTTCATGGATCCTGTGTAAAAGAACAATACAAGAGACAAGAGAGGTAGGATGATGCTATAGCTCTTTCAGTACACTTCAGATTCTTTTCACTATTCTTTCCAAAAGTCATGACTGGATTCTTTCTTCTTTAGTAGGCCTAATGCTGATACATTTAATATTCTCAGAGAGAGAAATAGAGACAGAGAGAGAATAAAACATTTTAAAAGGTGACTGTAAATATTAATTTTATTGTTGCAAATAGATTCATTAACTCATAAGACATGGTGAATTTTATGTAGATTTATCAACTTAAAATAAAAATTTCACTAAAGGCTTGTGTTTATCTTAAAGAAAATACTTAAGTAAAAAAAATGTAAAAATTTAAGCATAATTACAAAGAACTTTGAGTAATACTGGGATCAGAATGGTGAGAAGTCTGTAGAGGCATTGTTAGAAATGGTATTTTGTCCCAAATTTGTAGAATAATTAAAATACTGTATTCACACTGTTATCAAATAACTACTCACTACCATTTCCAAATATAAGACAAATATAATAAAAGTAAAGTGCTGTGTTTCTATGTTCTCCAATTCACAATAGTTCTTGGTTGAAGGAAAAGAGAGGCTCATATGACTCAGAAAGATAATGAAACTTATGAAGCACTGAGCTCACAAAAATGTAAAACATAAGAGAGTTCAGATACCTTCAAGATTCTGAAGGGAAGTGTAGTGGCTTGAATATGCATGGCTCCTTTTGATTCATGTGTTTGAACGATTAGGCATAGGGAGTGACACTATTAAGTGGTCTAGCTTTGGTGGAATGTTTCCTTGTTGGAGGAACTGTGTCACTGTGGGGGTGAGCTTTGATGTCTCTTATGCTCAAGCTACACCTAGTTTACTTCTGCTTCTTGAGGAACAAGACATAGAACTCTCAGCCACTCCATTTCTATACATGCTTGCATGCTGCCATGCTTTCAAACCTCTAAAAGTATAAGCCAGTCCCAATTAAATGGTTTTCTTTTTAAGAGTTGCTGTGGTCATGGTGTCTCTTCACAGCAATAAAGCCCTAGGACAGTACTTTCTAAGATATAAGCCATAAATCATTTTTTAGGAAGGAGACTCCTTTGTAGACTTGCTTAAAAATAGGTCCTGAAAGTTCAATGATAAGTGTTTGATAAAATAGAAGCAAAAGGAGGAGGGACAGGATAAGGGGTTCCTGGGTGGTGGGGGGAATGGGGTAAGGGGATAAAATTTAAAATGTAAATATTGTTCCAGGACAGCCAGGACTACACAGAGAAACCCTGTCTCGAAAAACAAAAAAAAAAAAAAAAATGTAAATATTATAACCAATTTTTAAAAAGGGAAAAAGAGATAAAAGTTGTTAGAACCAACATCTTTAATAAAATGTCAGTCCTCTAAAAAAAATTATCTTGATGCAAAAAAATGTTTGATAAATTGTCATTCATGCTATGGGTTGATTTTCAGTAACAAAGTTCTCTTTGAGTCATCTATGCTTTTATGATGATGCATATAATAATTTTATAATAATATAATAAGCTAGACTTGAGTAGAATTATTTTCTCTGCCTTCAGTTCCCTATTTGATGTGAATAAATATTTGGTAATCTAACCCCACCAAGTTATGAAACATAATTGATGCCTAGACAGGGACTGATAGAACTAAAGATAGGTTTGAATTGCACAGCTCCTGTAGAGGGTTTTTAAGACATGCACTAAGGTTGATGCATCTGAGTTTGGCACATTCATAGAGGCAAACTTGTTATGGAACAGTGTACCTACTGGTTAAGGCTCTTGCATGTTTGTTGCCTTGGGAGATTAATTATGCCAAGAAGGGACTGAGCTGACTGAGACTGGGCCATCCTCAGCATAATATGTGTGATTGCCTTCCCTTACATGGTATGAGGTAGATTGCCTCCTTCTTACTTGGGATCTATCGTGAAATAAAGAGAAAGCCTGAACATTGCTCGTGGACTATAGAATGCATTATCAACATTAAAAATAGAACTTACAGGGTGGCGTTTTGAGAAGGCTGTGGAGACAACTGTGTTCCCTTTGTTGTGGATGATAAAACATGCAACCAAGCCTCAGTTCTCTGCCAAGAAAGAAGGTGCCCATGCAAAGGAGGAATTGCAAAGAGAGAAAAATATGTACAGATGCTTTCCTCTGTATTATTATCCAGTTTTGCAAGGAGAGTTTTAAAAAGGAAGAATGACATAGAGATTTTGGCATGCTATTCCTTACAGCTGCTGTAACAGCAGGGAAAGAGCATACAAGTTAATTCTGTGCTAAAAGGGCTTGCTGGGATCCAGAAATTTTACATCAGTGAGTGCTGAATAGTCAAGAGGGAAAGGGTAAAGCAGGTATGATAAAAGAATCTCCTAATTTCTGACTTATATAGAAGAATGGGGAAAAACTAACATTTAGTCTACAGACTAGACATTGATCATGGTTCAGCCATGAAAATTATGACAATGAAGAAATACGTTATATTTGTTTGAAAAATAGCATTGTAACTTGCTTGTGAAGCTGTGACACATGGATATGAATGGGTTAATGCCAGGGTGCTATAGAAATGGAGACTCAAAGCACTGTGAATACTTGATTCTCCTTGAGACAAAGGCTGCATAATCTGAGGCAGTCTGAAGGAAATCAGTCACTGATGGACTAACTCATAGAAACCATTAGGGACACTTGCTTGTCAGTGGTTGAAATGTCAATGAATGTAAGAGATAAAAAGACTACCGAGGAAGAACAGGCACTCTTGAGATATTTGGTTGTGAGAGAGGTTGTGCATGATGAAGAGTTTACCAGGTTAGATAGGAGTGAACTCACTGGAGATTTACAAAGGAAGTTAATTCATCAGTGAGCTCAAGATAGGACTTGTATGAAATGAAAATGGCTTAGCTGAGCCCAATAATGGAACGAAGCCTAAAAAGGATAGGAAAGCCTGAAATGGATCTATAATGCATGCAATTTATATTTATAAAGTGCAAAAGCTTTAAGGGGATAAAATAGAGTTGGGGGTTATGAGAAAAAGATTCCTTATGCTAAATTGCACATTTTTTCTTTCAGTGATTTACATTGTCTTTTCTTTTACAATATTTTGTTTCTACAAATAATAAAGTGATTATATATCATAATATATACATATTATATGTATATGTATGTATGTATGTGTGTGTTTGTATGTAGGTCCGTGTTTGTTCTGAGAATTTAAAATTAAATATTTTATTTACCTTTCACCAAGAGTATAATGAAACATTCCTATTTTAAATTCATCTATAGAAATGACAAAAGAGAAACTCTACCAAGTTATGTGGTAAGAAATGGCACTAACAGGTATTTGACTCACCAAGTTAACTTCAGAAAAAGTGAGTAGCTTAGTATAATGCATTGATCCTTTTATCTCATCATTTGTAAATTAATATAAAATGAATATGTGATATTTAATATATGATACATTGAAAACTGTTACCTTGAAAACTTTTCTAACTATTACTGTATTTATCAACTACCAGTGTGAATATAAAATTCTTCTATAAGGTGTTTCTCAGAAGGGCGAGAAACCCTGAAATGATACTTAATTAAGGTCAAACTACTGTCTAGATGTCTAGTCACTATACGCCCATGCACTCTCATCCCCACCCCATGTGAGCCATGAATAGATCAATTCCTATAATGGATCATATGCTTTGGAATTTGCTACAAAATTTACTTAGAAACTAGATGGAGGCACACTTTTCAGGGTAAAGGAATGAGCGGGTGAATGAGCAGTTCTTTTACTTCTATTTTCAATTTTTTCTTATGGTGCACAGCTGTAAGTTCTATACCTTCACACTCTTCCCTAACAGTGAAATCTGAAGCTCCTATAATAAAACTGTAAAGTAAACACTCCAATGTTTCGCACTCCAATTAAAAAACAATGTTTAGCAAGGGTTGATGATCATAGTTTCCATGTTTGCACAGGGACCTCTGGAAGAAAACACTCCGTTTTTTAGCTGCCTGCTATTTTATTGATTTCCTATTTTAGTAAACACTGGTGATCAATAGTTTATCATCTTTTGAGACTCTAGAAGTGCAGTGCTGTTACTACTACCCATTATAATAAAGCTATGGTTTTATAATCAATTAAAAATGTTCTTTGTTATTATATTTTTTTATGTAATTTGGTTTTTCCCTCCAAACCTTCCCATATCCTCTTCCTTGCTTACTTTCAAACTGTAAAGTTTTGGCCACCTTTTCAGTAATTGTTGTTACATAAACACAAACACACACATACGTACATACACCCGTGTGCGCAGGCACTTCCTTAAATACACACATATAACTTGCTCAGTCTGTATAATGTGACTTGTATGTTTTTCAGGGCTCTCATTTGGTATGGCATAACCAATTTCAGTGCTCTGCCCTTGAGGAAGACTATTTCTCAAGTTATTACTGTGTCTTAGCTGCCTGCAGTTCTTTGTGCTGATTGAGGTCTCCTGGGCTCCCCCCTCTTGCCTCTATTTCCTCATTAGCATGTTGATACTTGTCCACATTCAGCTTATGCTTATGCAGTTATGTTTGTGAGATTGTATAGGTATAGCTTCTGACTTTTCCAAGAGACACAATCACATGGCAAACTCCCTGTTCCTCTGACTCTTAGAAATTTTTGGCCCAGTATTCTGCAATGATCCCTGAGGATTAGGTGTGGAAGTCATATTGTAGTTGTATCCCTCGGGACTGGGCTTCAAAACAAAGTGTTTTAAAACTCTCCTTTGAATTTGATGCTTCACTATACCACTTATTTAGCAACACTTTGTCCCTTTAATCATGGTGTCACTTGATATGCTGTCTGTTATTTTAAGTTCTAGAATGTAGGCTATTCATAGTAGAAATATGACATTATTTTTAACCATACCCATTTTTGTAACTGCGGAAGACTGCTTACCTAATCGAGATCACCTACTCTAAGAATCCTGAATGGGAATTACACAAGAGATCAGGCTTTGTGTCCACATGTAGATTATATTTAGTACTAACAACTTAATGTGGTTAAAAAGTTGAAGCCTGGAAGAGAAAATGACTGTGATAAATTTGAATTAATAAATATTAAACATTTTGATTCTAAACTATAAAGGCCATTTAAAGATTTCAAAGTACACCAAGTTCAAAGCTTTATGTACAGATGGTCTTCCCTACACGGCCTTGTCTTTCACTGTTCATCAGGTTATGACACACAAAGATGGAGAATCAAAGAGATATTATAATTCAGAGAGAATCATGTAGATAAACAACCTAAAGTTTTTCTAACAGCTTTTTTTCCCCTCTAATTTTGAATTATAGGGAGGTAAAGGAATAGCTCAATAGTTGTAAACACTTGTGGCTTTTTCAGAGATCAGAATTCTGTTCCCAGAACCTTTGCAGGCAGCTCACAACCTAAAGACCCAAATCTTGTGGCCTCCATAGGCACCTGACTTCATGTAGATATAGTTACATATAAATATACACATTTACAGATAATTGAAAATAATACAAATATATTCCTTTAAATATTTGATTCACTTCATCATGCTACAATAAACTTTTACTCATGTCATAATATCATTTTCTACACTTACTGTAAGTCTCTGAAAATCAGGTTAATTAACAGAATTTGACATGTAGTGTTTCAGCTTCTAATTTTATGTTAACATTGTCTAAGTTGAACATTCTAGAAAGTTACTTAAGCCATGCTTTTTGATATTAAGTTCTATGCACTGTGTTTTCTACTTTTTAACTTTATGAAAAATGTCCTTTATTAAAGACATAAGAGTGCAGTAACAGAATTCTTATTGAGTGTGATACAAACATTATGGTGCTATATAGCCCTTGGTTTAAATGATTTATAGAGCCACTAAGAATTTATTTAGGGCAGAGGTAATTGATTTTATTAGGATGCCTGTTAAAAACCAAGTGTTATCATTTGTTAACCTCAGGCAACATTTCACATCAGCTTGCACCATGCCCTAAGGCCATCAACATTATCTTTAATATGATATAATAATATAACTGAAGTTTATATATGCTATTTTTTTGTTTCAGAAAATGGATCCTGTATAACAATTCTGATTATTAATTTTAGTAATGTCACTTTTGTATACCTCAATTATAAATGACCTTTCATTTAGGGATTAATTATCTATAATTTGACATTTTTGTGATTGTTTCTGTTTTCCTGGCCTACTATTAAATGTTGATGGCTGTCTGTTATGGTTCAATATTCTTGTAAGAATGTGACAGAGAATGGCCTGGTACCAAGCTAAATGGCATCTGTATCCCAGAGAGACTAAGTAACATATTGGCTAAGGGCTGAGGAACAAGCAGAATTTGTAGTGATTTTTGCCATGTACAATATATGAATTATAGTGGAACAGAGACATCTGGTGTAGGGGAATGGGGTGTAACCTAGAAGAGAAATAAAAATGAAATGAGCTATCTGAAAATTATATTAAGATTATTTAAGGGCTGTATAAAGTCAGTGCTTGTAAGTTCTGCTCTCTCCCAGACATGAAACTCATTCTGTTCACTTTCAAGCATTCTGGGATAAATTACATAAAATGTATAAAAAAATAAGATATCTGGAAAGAACAGTATTTCACAATTAAAATTCATAGAAAAGGAAACAATTACACAGATTATTGAGTCATTTCTTTATCCTCTTTTTGTATTTTGAAGTTTTGATGTTAAACATAAGATAAAAGAACATGAAAATTTGGTATTAAAATGAGCTGCACTTGGCAGTCCTTGTAAGTAAGGATACTAATCCTAAATAGCATATACAGAGGAAGTGGTTATTTTGTATTTGTTTTCATTTTTTAAAAAATGTATTCTCTCAAAAACTACATTCTTCCTGACTTCAGTTTCTTCTTTCCACTCTCCTCCCCAATCTCCTTTCTCCCTAAATCTGTTTCTTCTTCATTTCTCTTCAGAAAAGAGCAGGTTTCTCAGGAATATCAAACAAATATGGCATCAAGTTGCAGTAAGATTAGGGCCATACCTTCATATTAAGGCTGGACAAGGCCACCCAGTGGAATTAAAAATGGTCTCTGAAAGCAGGCAGATGATTCAGAGACAGCCCCTACTCCAACTATCAGGAATAAAACTGTTTGTAGTCCCACAACGAAGACCAAGCTGCAGAACCTTAACCTATATGCAGACGGCCTAGGTCAGACCCATATAGTCTGCCTGATTGTAGGTTCAGAGAGCCCCCATGAGCCCAGGTTAGTTGATTCTGTGAGTTTTCTTGTGATGTCCTTGACTGCTCTGGCACCTACAATCCTTCTATCCTATTTTACACAAGATTCCCCAAGTTCTGTCTAATGTTTGGCTGTAGTTCATTGCTTCTGTTTCATCAGTTGCTGGGTGACGTCTCTCTGATGATGAATATGCTAGGCTCTTGAGTGCTAGTATAGCAGAATACCCTTAGAAATAATTTCATTGACTTTTTTGTTTTTTTTTTGTTTGTTTGTTTGTTTACTCTTGTTTGGTTCTATCCTAGGTCTCTTAACTATTCAATCTCTAGTTACCAACTTTCCAGGCAGTGCCAGGGGTGCGCTCCCTCTCCTGACACAGCTCTCAAGCTGGACCAGACAGTGTTTGGCTTTTCCCACAATTTCTGAGCCACCTTTACCTAGGCATATCTTGGAGGCAGGACAATTGTAGGTCGCAGGTTTTGTGCCTGGCTTGGTGGAGCAATTCCTCCATTGGAAGTGTTGCCTGGCTACAGAATATGGCTGGTTGAGGCCCTATATCCCCCATTACTAAGGGTTTTAGCTTGCCACCCCTGTAGATTCATGGGACCTTCAATCGTACTAGGTTTCTACATCACCCCAGAAGAGCCCCCCACCATTATCACCCATCTCTGGCAATACTCTCTCTCTTTATTATCTTCCCACACCAGATTTATCTTGTTCTTGTCTGCAGGCATCAACAGCCCACCTATGTCATATTAATTATGCCTGTCATGGGGCTGCTACTCTCCTCAATGGTTTATGTTACTAAATGAAACACACACACACACACACAGAGAGAGAGAGAGAGACAGAGAGAGAGAGAGACAGAGAGAGAGAGACAGAGAGAGAGCCTTTATATTTTAAATTTATAAAAAACTGCTTATTAAAAACTGCTTTTTATAAACTGCTTATTGTGACTTAAGCAGCACAGTAGCTGGGCGACTGCCTAGTCTCTATGTGGCTAGAATCTACCTCCTGCCTATAATTCTGAGTTACTACTTACTAATCTCTACATTCAATCTTGGCTGCTCTTAACTCCAATTTGTTAGCCATCTGGGCCACATTTTCTCTCCCCAAAGCCTGGGAAGCTGTCCTTGCTTCTCTAATCCATGGTCGTCTTTGTGTCTCTCCTCTCTCCACACTCTCCTAAAGTATAGCAGATCCCCGCCTTCCTCTTTTCCCATTCCTAAGCCCAGAAATCGTAAAAATTTGCCTCAGTCTGCCCTCCCCACCTATTAGTTACTGGCATGTTTTATTTACCAACCAGAACCAACTGGGCGAAAGTTCCCAGAAGCTACTTGCAGACCCTCTTGTGCAGACAGTCTCATGCAAAGTTTTCTGGGGAACATAATTAACATTCGTAGCAAAAACAACCACATACCCACAATATCTATTCCCTTTCCTTTTCCCAAGGAGATTCATGTCTTGGTGGTTGATGTCTCCTTTTTATTTACCCTCTCCAGGTTAGTGGATTGTAGCATGATTATTTTTTTACTTTACAGCTAATATCCCCTTGTAGATGAGTATATACCATATGTGACTTTCTGGTCTGGGTTACCGCATTCAGGATTCCTTCATCTAGTTTCATCCATTTGACTATAAGTTTCATGTTGTTTTTTCAACAGCTGAGTAATAATTTATTGTGTAAATCAGCCACATTTTATTTATCCATCTTCAGTTGAAGGACATCTAGGTTGTTTTCACCTAGATGTTCTGGAAATTATTAATACAGCTGCTATGAACATAGTTGAGCAAGTAAGTCTCCTTATGACAGGATAGAGCACCCTTTGGGTATATGCTCAAGAGTGATATAATGGGGACCTGAGGTAGATGGATTACCGATTTTTGAGAAATTGCCATATTGACTTCCAAAGTAGCTGTATAAATTTGCACTTCCACAGGCAATGTAGGAGTGTTTCCCCTTGTTTGGCATCCTTGCCAGCATGAGATGTCACTTGTGTCTTAGATACTAGCCATTCTACCAGATGTAAGATGGATTTTTCTGTTGTAAGAACTAGACTGAACATAAAAGCTAAAGAAGCACTTTCCTTTTTTCTACATGGAATATATACTTAATAATCCTCTGGTAAGTTATATATTAGAATCCTTTGGAGTTTAGAATTTTGAGTAATATTTTAGCATTTGTAAGTAAGCTTCTAGATTTACAAACATCTATAATTTTAGAAATGGTTTAATGATGATTATTTGCTAAGATGACAAACTGAAATATCCTCACATTAAATCATATTGAAACATTTAATGCATGGTTAAAATGCTTGCTCTGTTGTAATGTTGAGAGTATAGTGGCATTCCTGTGCTTGCTCACCAGTCTATATATAGCTGAAATACTGAGATACAGGTTAAGTGAGAGACATTATTTCAACCTATAAGAAGGAAAGTGATAAAGAAATATATTGTAAGTCAATTGGTGGCCTTAACAAGTGCAATAATTGTATAGTAAGACTCAGAATAAAACTTATGATATCTGTTAAATAGAAACTGACAAATAAGCAAACGAGCGGTGGTGCATGGCTTCGGCACCGGCTGCCAGAGGGCGGACCTCGCCCTGCTCTCCCGGTTTGAATCCTGAGTCTCCCATGTGACTCTGTCTAAGTCTCATGGGGAAAAAAAAAAAGAAACTGACAAATATTAGTTATTTTGATAAAGACACTATGTTTAAAGGATTATATAAGGAGGAGTGGAAATAATTTTAATAAAGGAATAAAGTATGCTTGTGCTCTCGTCTTCTTGAAAAAAACATTAGTTCACGTGAACATCCTATATTTAAAGAAGAAAGTTTACAGTGATTTTCCTGGAATCCCATTCATATGATCTCTAAGTGACATAAATCCACTATAGACGTTATTATATTTATAGCAAACTATAGATATGATCCTTGAAAGTGTAGGATTATATATGCATATATAATTTATTATATATAATATTAATGTATTAATATTTATATATTATTAAGATAAATAATATGTAGTAATTATATATTAATATATTGCATATAATTTAGTGTATGCGTATATATATGTATATACGCATACACTAAATTATAGAAAATAACATTTGCCAAAATTTTTATAAGGATAGTAAAATTTTTCTCCACAGACAAGTGGAATTTAAAACAGTAATTGTAAACTGATTCTGAAATTATTATGTGTAAATAAATGGCCATGAATTGCCAATCATATCTTATACAATGAAGTCTTTGGAGAAAGGAAGCTTCTTCTCCCATGTCTTTGAGAAATTTTACATGGGCATAGTAACTAAACTGTGCTTTTGATGTAGGTGTAGTGAATCTGTTCCTACTGGAATGTAAAAGAACTGCAATATAGCATGAGCACTGTCTTGCTCATATAAAGTCTGTATTTTTTGAAGACCTATGAATTGTTGACAAGAATCTAAATACTTTTCATGGGCTGTGTGCACTGTTTTCCACTGTAAAGCCAACATAAATTCACAGAGGAACATGTGTGAGCATGTCTGCCATAATGTTGTGACATCATTTGAAACTTCTTAATGCTTGTTACAGAGACTTGAATGAAGCTGATTTACCTGGGATTTAATCCAAGAAATCTGGAGGAAAGGAATTTGAGGAGTGTAATGGGGGAAGAGGAAAATTGAATTGAAGCATATTTGAGGAAGTTGATAATCTCTGAGCACAAATTAAGCTGATTTTATCAGCATCAAAATGAGGAACTATGGGGACCCAGGTACATTCATTGAGTCCAGTAGTTGTCCAGGTTATTTTATAATATTAACTACCTATGTTTCCTAAATTAACCATAATTTTCCCTATTTCATTTATACAGCACAAAATGACAGGTTTGTTTTCTAATTTATTTTGAAGTCAGTGAGGTACTCTTACATGCATTGTAATTCAATGGCAAGAAGATCAATAAATATATAATGAATAATGAGACAAATTTTCTACTCACACTATTTATGACAATAAGGAATATATCTTAGTTTTACATCAGTATTTGAGTGTAAATGTATAACAATAGCCAAATAAAATCAAGATTTTACAAACTCAAAAAGGATATAGATTCTTTCCAATTGTTTGTTCTCATCAGAGGTAAAATATTATAAAACCTTAGACTGAAATACTGTGTTAGAAATCATAGACACCATTCATATTTTGGATGGTTATGCAATTACATCCCACCTCTCTGGATTCACTACCTTTCTGTCTCATCACTCACTAGAAAATAACAGTCTTCTAAGAGATAATAACAAAGCATAGCAAAATAAAATATTATAAGATGAAAGAAAAGCCACCATATGGAAGATGGACAATAAAGGACAATGGAATAATAAGTGTTCCAAACTGCTCCACCTGGAGATTCACCCTGTCTGCAGACACCAATCCCAGACATTGTTGCTGTTGCCAAAAGGCATTTGCTGACAGGAACCTGGTATGGTTGTTCCCTTGGAGGTTCTACCAGCATCTGACCAATGTAAATGTGGAGCCAATCATCAGACTGAGCTCTGGGACCCCTGTTTGGTCTATGTGGGGAGCCGACAGAAGGCGGCTATCATCCTTGCAGCCATCTTGAGCTGTGTACCCTGACAACAGACTTGTTTACAACAACCTACAACAGCTGAGCACACTCTGATAACATCTTGTTTTAGATACCCAGGATCTTCCCTTGAGTGTGTGAGACTTAAAGGTGTGATTTAGAGCCGAGACTTAAGGGGGTGACTTAAGGTGTCTTTTAGAGATAAGACCTAAGTGTGTGACTTAAGGGTGTGACTTAGAGGCATGGCTTAGAGGTGAGACATATAAAAGGTGAGAGGTAGACAGAAGAAATCAGTAGGAATTGGGCATTGAGGAAGAAGACACTTGGACTAGAGAACTTGGAAGAAGAATTATTAGTTATTAGGCACTTGGCACTTGGAGGAAGAACAGAGAATTAGGCATTAGACATTAGGCACTTAGCACTTAGAAGAAGTAACCTGGAACTTGGAGGCACTAGGGACTAGAACTAGAGACTAGGAACTCAAGATTTGGAACTTGGACTAGGAAGAGAGACTGAAGAATAAATGGGATTGGATCACACTCTGTCTGGTCTTCATTCTTCGAGTCCATCCTCACTCTCTCTCTTGCTGAACCCTGACCCTCAGACCGGAGCAGCTTGGGGCAGTGCAGGGTCTAACAGTTTAGCCCTCAAGGCTTTTAGCAGTGGGGGTTCCAACATTGACATAACAGTCTGAGACATTTTGGCCCTCAACATGGGGCAGAGAGGTTCTCAACATTTTTGGCGCTCAACGTGAGGCAGCTGGGTCCGCAACAGGTCTATCAAAGAAAACACGTTTTAAATATTTATCAATTCACACCAAACAGGAAAACAACAGTAGTATTTGGATTTGAGGGCCTGAGATACAGTTTGGCATTGCATTATTTAATACTCTTCAACAGCTTACCTGTCTTCTGGTGTGTTTGAGCCATTTCTAAATGTCATGGACATTAGGTCCTATTTATGATACAGGTAGCAGGAAACTATTCTCCTTCCACTTACATACAGTTCAAGCCACATTTTAAAAAGTTTCTTAAGCTATTTATACTCTATCTTTCTTCACTTTTTTTCTTCTTTTATAATGTTTTTCCTACACTGAGAACATACCCATGTTCCATAATAGTATGATCATATCAATTTAACATGATATAATATGATTTAATATGACACCCTTTCTTCAGATTCTGTGCAAACTTTTCCAAAGTGTGTGTTGATTTTATAACATATATCAAACATGTCCACTTACCATCATTCAGAAGACAAGTCCTTCAGAGCCTCTGAAGGATTTTCAGGTGTGGTCAGCTGCATGTTGATTAAAATTACTAGGAAGATTTTACTTCCAAAAGCTTTAGTTAATTTACACAGTTATGCTAAATTTCTGAATTAATTATATGGATGGAATTACATTTTAAACATATTGCATTCTCATATGTAAATGACAATTCTAAGTCTTATTTAGAAATTACTTTATTTTTAACCACCCATCATACGGGAAAATACTTTTAAGATGCTTTAAATAATTTGCTAAGAATGTCAGTGCTAACTGGGATATTCTTGGCAGCACCATTTTTCTTCCAACATAGCAACTGTCAATCTTCTCTTTGCTAAGAGATTCTTTGGTAATGCAGTGCCTGACTTGAATTAGCAGGAGTTTTTCTTACATAGTTTTTGGTATATTTTTAGTTGTATCAAAAGTTGTAGAGATAAGCCTTTAATAATTATAAAATAACTTTTCACATATCAACACAGCAACTTTTAAAAATTTTTCTATGGTTAAAATATTATAGAGAAGTTCCTCACACTTATTAAACACTGGCATTTGAAAAAGAAGTTAAGGTAAGCTCCTAGTTGAGAAGGCAATTTAGCTATCTACTGAATTATTGAGTTAAGAGAATTAGAATCATTAGTAGCAAATTAAACATGAAATTTTTGACTACTTAAAAGCTATATGACTCAATTGGTTCAATTAAAGGTTTCATAAATTAGAAAGAGCATTATGTAAGGAAAAAGCTCTTGAATTTTCAGCAGTTGTAAAATTTTTAAAGTAGATGAAGCATCAGTGAGTTATTTCATTTAACTTAGGACACTATAGCTCTGCAAGAATAAATGATTTCCCGAGGTGGCACATCTTGAAGTACCTGGACCAACAGAACCAGGGGCTTCCTTCTTCTAGGGAGTGGGTCCTGAGGATATGGTGATGACTTCTGTGAACAGCTTCCCTAATCTTCAGCAAAGAAGTGGGTTCTGTAGATATGGTGATTACTTTGTGGACATCTTTTCTAATTCTCATAGAAGAACTGAAATTCTTTTTTAATTTTTTAAAAAAAAGTCCAGAAATATTTATGCAAGTCTTTTTTATGGACTCAAGATTGGATTTTTGACCTAATATCTATAATATTGAAATTTGACTTGAAATAGTTTCGAGGACTTAACTTTTTATATTCTTGTATGTGTATGAGAGTTTGTCTCTATGGATGTATGTATACCATGTACATGCGTGCTTGCTGTTCAATGTATATGGTCACCTGAAACTGAAGTTACAGTCGCCTCTGAGCCACCTGATGTGAGTGCCTGAAACTGATTTTGGGACCTCTGCAGGAGCAATAAATGCTCTTAATTTGTATGTATTCCATCTAGTTCCAAATTTTGAGTTTTACAACAATTAAACTTAGAGAAAAAAAAAACCTATAGTATAGCTGCTATTTTTCCCTTTAAGTAGGTGTTGATAAATTGGGGTGAGCTGATTGTGATTTACTGGTAGAATGTCCTGTTATTAAGATTTATTATAGTCAGATAAATATTGTAGTCTTATAAATAATTTTGACATTTCATGTAACATGATTTAATAATGTATGCAGTGCACTGAGCAGATAGCTCATTCACTAATACACTTTTATACAAGCCTGAGGACATAAGCTCTAAGTTCAACATCCCCTTGAAAACCCAAGTACACTGATATACATTTATAATCCAAGTCATAGAAAACTGAGGACAGGTAGAATATTGGGCCGTGCTGTTCAGCTAACTTAGCATAGTCCATGAACTCCAGGTCCCCACGAGATACTCTAGTTATGAAAACAGTGAATGGAGCCTGGCAAGAAACACACAACATGCTCTTATCTCTAACAACATGCTCACATGTGTTTACAGAGAAACAAGCATGCACATGTGCATACATATACATATTCCATCAAAAAGAACATAACTTTGCCATTTTCTAGATCTTCTCTTTAAAAAATTGAAAACATTATGTATGTCTATATGTATCTATATATATATGTATGTTTATGTGTATGTGTGTACAAGTATATGTGTTTATGTATATATGTATGTTTGTATATGCATATATGTATGCATGCATGCCTGTGTGTATGTGTGTACATATGTAAATATACATAAGTTTGTACATGTGTATATGTATGTGTATACATTCTTGTTTTATTGAGAATTCTATAAATGTATGTGTGTTTTGATAAAATCTTAGCCCCATTTTCTCTCTTCCAATTATTTTTTCATTCTCCATCCCTATAATATTACCTCATAACTTAATATGCTTGTTTAAACCCATAAAATTCAATGTGGATTTTCTGGTTGTGCATAGGTAACATTTCATGGACCTCATTCCTGAAGGAAAGTACGTCCTGCAGCTGTAAGTTTCCAGTCCTTTTTAGGTAAGTATGCTACATCATGAGCCCATCTGCCATTTGCACTGAAATTTTGACTGACTTGCTCTAGCACATGTCTCATGCATAGTCACAGCCAATCTGAATGTAGGTGAGCAGCAACCCTGCCATGCATCACATAATGCTTCACTGAAGACATATGATGTATTTGTTATCCAATCTTGCTATCCACCCTTCTATTGATATCTCAGAGCTCTGGATATTTTAAGTTTTATTCTCTGCAAATTGACCAGGCTGGAGTCTTGATACATATGTACATGCATACATACATGCCTACATACATGTATATACACATGTATATATGAATATACATGTATAGGTATACACATATACACATACACACAAACACACATACACTTCAAAAAGATTCTCTGATGAAGGCTCACAGATGAACTATTATGTAGGTATAAAATAATAATATAGGGGAAGTTAAGTACTATTATCAGTTTAACATAACAAGAGTATCAGGTTTCCAACTCTGGCCTTGCCAGTCATGAGTACTTTTCCTAGTACCAAGCATGAGTTCCACCTAGTGGAGCCTATAATGTTATTGCCTTCCCCCTCCCCAATATGGTTACTTTGTCTCTGCAATATTTTTAATACTGAATACTGTTTATACAAATTACTTGGGTTTAGTGTGACATCTGATTACATATACATTTTGTGCATTGATAAGTTCATCTCTATCTTTTGATCTTTTCCTCCTGCCTAAACCTCCTTCTTAGCCCTTTCAAATTCTCTTGAGTACATTTAAATTAAAGAATTAACCTTCATTCTTCTAATTGTGTTTTCTTAGTCAATATTTATTGTTTTGTTGTCTAATTGTTAATATTGGTTAATGTTGGTTAATATTGTTAATATTACTAAGTCTTGTTTGGATAAACATAGAGTTTATTGAAAGGATATGTTCATCATATAGACTGTAGTCAAGGGGAGTTATATATAGCAAAGAAAGAATACAAATTGCCATATTAATACAAGAGACTGATTCCTCAGAAGCCTTATTTTTACATCTCTGTGTATCAATATATATTTGTATAAATGAATTTGGTTTCATAATAACCTATCCCATTTCTTTGTCTTAATATATTCAAATGCTAGCTTAACACAAGTGGACAACTATTTCACCAACTTGAACTCATGTGTGTTCTTTTTAAGGAAGAAAAAAAGTTTTTACTCAAATACAAAAGTTCCCCCTGTTAACAAGTAAATGTTAATTGAGTTAATATGCTGACTGAAATTAAGAAAACGTTTCTACACTGTGGTATTATATCATTTTCCTAATTCAAATAAAGAAATAGGAAACTGTATTGGCATATGTAGTATGTCTTACTCATATATATAAATTCAGAAAAAAAGATAACTGTGATATTCCTTTCAATAATAAGTACATTAACCAAGTGACTTTTAAGCTTGATTTACAAAGTTTGATGTATAACCTAAAGATTGCCAACTAACATTTTATATAACAATGAATTTGTCTCAATATATGTATTTATATTCTATTTGTTTAAACTTTTGAGGAAACTATTAATCATTATTTTCTGGGATCTTAAAAATAGGCAGTCACTTTATAAAGAAAGAATTACGGAGTACAATTAATAAAAATAAATTCAGAGCATGCCTTTAACAAATGACTATAAATAAACTTCAAGAGGCAGAGAAGGTTGTTCAGTGGCTAAAGCTCTTGTTTAATATGTACAAAGAGTAAGAACCTCAGAACCCATATAAAAGCTAGGTAGGCATCTCAAATAACAAATTTGGGGATGTAAAGAAAGGAATCTCTGGAACAAGCAGGCCTGTTAGACTCATAGGAATTTTGAACAGAAGCTCCTGGATTAGCACGAGACAGTGCCTCAAAAGATAAAATGGGGCTCAAACAAGGAAGAACTCTTATGTTTACTTTTGTTTCCACACATGCACACAAAGTAACATGTTCACTTGAGCACACATGTACACCAGCATACATGTAAGCACACATAAAACCAAACTGCATATACATATACATTAAAAGAAAAATTTCCAATATTAGTGTTTTGAATGATGTCCTATTAACTATGAAATAATATTTTTTGTTTTTTGAATATGAAAAATATAAAATACGGAGGCAGTCAAATAATTTTATCAACACTTTGGAAAAACCTATGGTTCAGTTTTAACTCTTCAAAAAAACTAATATAAGCATATTTGAAATCATAAGTTACTTTTAATAGAAACTGAAATTATTAATACTGCTATTAATAAAATATAAATGGCTTTCAAAGGACAAAATAGTAATATTTACTCAAAAAATTACACTAAGTATCTATGATTCTCTCATTAAATATTGATTTGGTAACTTTTATAGTTATAGTTTTATAGCAATCATATTTCTATTGTTTCACAAAAGTATCCTACACAATAATAAAATAAAATTGCCAAAATACTAATTTACTCATCTCTATATTTAGCAGGATAAGAAAGTTAAGTGACTGTTGCCTAACAAGGCCACCCTCAGTTACCTATACAAGTGGAGCGATGAGTCCCTCCCTTTCTGTTCTCAGGCTGGAGGTTTAGCCCCTGGGAGCTCTGGTTGAGTATTTTGCTACTCCTTCTAAAATAAAACCAAAGCACCCACGTGTGTCTATGCATTGTGTCTTAGGTATTGTGAGCTTTTGGGCTAATATCCACTTATCAGTGAGTGCATGCCATGTATGTTCTTTTGTGATTGGGTTACTTTACTCAGGATGATATTCTCAAGCTCCATCCATTTGCCTAAGAATTTCATGAACTCATTGTTTTTAATAGCTGAGTAGGACTCCATTGTGTAAATGTACCACATTTTCTGTATCCATTTCTCTGTTGAAGGACATCTGGGTTCTTTCCAACTTCTGGCTATTATAAATAAGGCTGCTATGAACATAGTAAAGCATGTGTCCCTGTTGTATGTTGAAACATCTTTTGGGTATATGCCCAGGAGTGATATAGCTGGGTCCTCAGGTAATACTATGTTCAATTTTCTGAGGTACTGCCAGACTGATTTCCATAGTAGTTGTACCAGCTTGCAATCCCACCAACAATGGAGGAGTGTTCCTCTTTCTCCACATCCTCGCCAGCATCTGCTGTCACCTGTGTTTTCAATCTTAGCCATTCTGACTGGTATGAGGTGGAATCTCAGTGTTGTTTTCATTTCCTGATGACTAGGGATGTTGAAAACTTCTTTAGGTGCTTCTCAACCATTCGAGATTCCTCAGTTGAGAATTCTTTGTTCAGCTCTGTACCCCATTTTTAATAGGGGTATTTGATAGTCTAGAGTCTAATTTCTTCAGTTCTTTGTATACCTTGGATATTATCCCTCTATCAGTTTTAGGATTGGTAAAGATCTTTTCCCACTCCACTGGTTGCTGCTTTGTCCTTTTGACAGTGTCCTTTGCTTTACAGAAGCTTTGCAGTTTTATGAGGTCCCATTTGTCAATTCTTGATCTTAGAGCACAAGCCATTGGTGTTCTGTTCAGGAACTTGTCCCCTATGCCCATGTGTTCAAGGCTTTTCCCCATTTTCTCTTCTACTAGTTTCAGTGTAGCTGGTTTTATGTGGAGGTCCTTGATCCACTTGGAGTTGAGCTTTGTACAAAGAGATAAGTATGGATCAATTTGCATTCTTCTACATGTTGACCTCCAGTTGGACCAGCACCATTTGTTGAAAATGCTGTCTTTTTTTCCACTGGATGGTTTCGCTCCTTTGTTGAAGATCAAGTGACCACAGTTGTGTGGGTTCATTTCTGCATCTTCAGTTCTATTCCATTGATCTTCCTGCCTGTCTCTGTTTTAGTACCATGCAGTTTTTACCACTATTGCTTTGTAGTATAGCTTGAAATCAGGGATGGTAATTCCCCCAGAAGTTCTTTTATTGTTGAGAGTAGTTTTCACTATCCTGAGTTTTTTGTTATTCCAAATAAATTTTAGAATTGCTCTTTCTATCTCTGTGAAGAATTGAGTAGGAATTTTGATGGGCATTGCATTAAATCTGTAGATTGCTTTCGGAGGGACTCATGGATCCACTTGTATAAGTAACTGAGGGTGGCCTCGTTAGGCAACAGTGGAAGTGGAGGGCCATGGTCCTTGAAAGTTTGGATCTCTAGTGTTGGGGAATGTGAGAGCAGGGAGATGGGATTGGGAGAATGATGGGAGCACAGAGCACACCCTCATAAAAATTGGAAGGGGGGTATGAGATAAAAGGTTTTGGGGGGAGAAAGGAAGAGGTAGTGAAAGTGACAGTGAAAGGTAAATACATAAAATATCCAATAAAAAATAACAGATAATGGGTCTGGCAAAAAAAAAAAAAAAAAAAAAAAAAAAAAGATAGTTTACTTACTTCAAACGATTTTCAAAAGTTTCCAGGAGATGCTTATTGGCTAAGATCCTATTTTAAGCTCTTCACAAAAGAATTTATGTCTCTGTTTAATATTCTTAAGAGAGATGCAAATCTTAATTTTCCTCAATAATTAATTGACAAAAGAGGAGTAATTTTACAAAAAGTAGAAGCTTGCATTAATTGATATATTATTTAGATTGATTAATTGTTGGCTGTTTTATAATAGTCTTTTGATAAAAGAAATTATTAATAAAGAACTATATTTCTTTAAAAAAAGAAAGTTAAGTGACATAAATTAGTAACAGGATTAACTTATTATTTTGCAAGATGACACTTGTTAGATGGAATAAACAGAGGCATATAGAATTAAGCCTTTTTTTTTTTTTTACTTATCTGCACAGTATTTATTTGTCTCTTTATCTGTCTAACTGTAAACCAACCACTTTTGCTAGACATCCCGAGGAGATTCAGGAAAAGGGAACATGCAGGAGGACAAGGAGGCATGGATAAAAGAAAACTGTGGAAGGTGGACGTGGAGACAACTACTTCCCAGGACGAAGACAAAGGCAAAGGAGCCCTGTGGCTTCTAAGAGGGCAAAACTTAGAATTGGGAAGTGCTTTTGAATCAGAGAAGGGTGAGTCCCCTGCAATCAATCTTGTACCTGAACAGTGGCAGTGTCAACTCCAGTGAGCTTTGTGTAGATGTATCTTGAAATGGTGTTGGTTTAGAAGCTGCAGCTATGTATGAGTGAGGTCACTGGACTCATGACTGCCAAGCTCCGTAGACCCTCCTCTGTCATGGTCTCTGATCTGTTCAGTGCTGCAGCAGACATGCACCACACGGTAACTGAGAGAGGCTCCCGATCATCTCTCAGAGACAATCTTGGAGCAAGCACACATTTTCAACCGTGTGGGGAAAAGAAAGCAGAGTTATTGCCAGGTCAGAGAGGGCTTAAATAAATCTTTAGTGTTCTACATTATTTGTCATAATATTTTTAAAAATTCTTTTCATAATTAATATCTAAGTTGTTAGGATCTGGTAAACTAAGTTTCAAGTTCCCGATTGTCCCAGTACGAACTAAGTACACTGTTGAGTGTGGGAATTTTTATTTTCTCTATTTTTTTTTTCTTATTGGTAAAATACAAATTTTAGTACTGTCATTTAAGTGCTATATATCAGTCAGGATAAGAAGTGCAAACAGGATGCTTATCAAATAATTGTCTTGAATCAAATACTTAACTATTATTCAATATTCTATTTTTCTACACTTTCCTCTTCCATCCTTGAAATGCTCTTAATTCTCTGAGAAATAAATTGGAGATGAAAGAGAAAAGCAAAAAGAAATGAGTCAATTTAAGAAAGCTGTATCTTCAAAGTTTTCAGATAATGAAATGTTATTGTGCATAGCAAGTAAATTTCTGGGCATAAAGAGTTCTAACATATGTCAATGATGTATTAAATGAGAAATCTTTGCAGTGGTTTTTATTTCCAGATATATGACTCTTTTTTCTAGGACAATTTATCTTATTTCTAATGTGGCATTTCCTATTATTTACTTGTACATCTTTGATTTTTATCTATATTAAAAAAAACTTTAGTTTGCCCGTGTCTTATCTTAATGTACTTCTATCAAAAATCTTCATGCTTGCAACTTGAATGCATAATTTGAAGTCATTGAAAGAAAAACCTATTTGTCATTTCCCCTTTTACAGTCATTTCTACTCATCCAGTGTATAGATTTGTTTTATAAATAAGACAAGAGTTTCAAATTTGATGTCTTACTTCCAATACTTGTTCAAAAGAATCATATACATAAATCACTCTGTGCTTGGACAAGTGAAAATAATTGCAAGTTCTAATTAATTTTCTACTTCTAATCATATGCTGCCTGCACATTTGCCTGCCACAGTTTAGAGGTTAATAACAGTTTCTTCATATGAAGGTATAACTTTTACATAGAAAAAATCGACTCCCTTTAGAATTTTACGTCTATGTGCTTAAAAAGCATGGAAAGTTTCACACAGATACCAGTAAAATAAAATATAAATTATTTACATGACCTTAAAATTCCTCTATCCTCCTTCAAAGTTAATTTTATTATCTTTTAGATTTATTCATCATGCTGGTTTTGACTTCTAGCTCTTTATTGCTGCATCAGTAGGTAACTCATTGTGCATCCACACTATTCCATTGTATGTTTGTAACAGAAAATCCTTCACCAGTCTTGACAACATGCAACATGCATAAATAGATTGTAGTTTTTAAGGAGTGTGAGTAGTTACAATGTATACATTAATATAGACATTTATACAGACATTTGGTTCCATTTGCTGTAACTAAATATGTAAAGTAATATTCCTGGGAAACTGAGAGAATTTATATTTAATTTCACTTAAGAAACTAAAAGCATATGGAATATGTTTCCTTAAGTATTTGTATTAGTTCTGACACAAAGTTTTTTGTATGGCTTCAAACATGCTATTTCGCTACAGATGACCTTGAAATCCACCTTACGCTTCTCCAACTCCCTAGTACTCAGTGTTTGAGTTACTAGCATGGCATGCATCCAATGCACAATTTATGAGGCCCTAGGGATCAAGCTCATGGCTTCATGCATGCAAGGTGAATAGTTTACCAACAAAGCAATATTTCCACATGTAGAGCCCATATAATTTTCATTACCAAGAGGTATGAATTAATTCCAGTTCTTCCACATTCTTATTACTGATTAAAATTATTGACACATTCTCGTAATAGATGACCTGGTAGAGGTACAGGTATCTCACATAAACTTAATAATATTGAATTGTTTTTCTATATTTATTACTTTGATAGCTAATTTCCAGAAAATAATTGCACTTTGAGATATTTTAATCATTAAAGTCCATCAATAAGTTTAGGCCCTGAAAATATTTAATCTATGATTGTGAATAATATCTTCACCTTATAACCAGTGTCTAAAAAATAACAAAGTTTGGTTGAGAATAAGAGACCTCTGAGTGTGCAGCCCTAAGCAAGACATTTATATTGTACACTCCAAGGCACAAAAAAACATTGTGGAAGAGGGTATAGAAAGACTGTAAGAACCAGAAAATAGAGGTTTCCGTGTCATCGTCTGAGCAGATCACAAAAATCACAAAGTTAGAACAGTTGTTGGTGCCTACAAAGGGGTCTGCATACTAATAATTGAGAATGACACTAAACACTTCTGTGACAAACTTCCCCCCAAAATAAAAGAGACAATCCAAGCATGGAGCTATTAAAGAGAATCCTTAAAATTGGAATATAGATGCTGAAGTCTAAATCTTCAAAATTGTTGGATTCTTGTGGTGGAGACTAGGCAGGGAGTGGACTCACTGTTCTCAGATATCTTTTAAAAATCTTTTAAAAATTAAATTATTTTAGTTATTTACATTTCAAATATTATTCCTGTTCTTGATTCCCCTCCCATCATTAAAGAAGTTAGCCTCATGAAAGTTTCTTTTTATCATATATTGGCAATCTTCAGAAAATTATCAATTTAAAGAGTAGGTTTTTATAGTTTTTATTTTACTTTCAACATGACAAAAATAAAGTTTTGCAAGAATTATGAAGGGTAAAGAGATAGTGGTTACCAATTTTGACCAGTACACACAGAATATGAAGTATGTTTCTTGTGTTATCATAAAATTATAGTCATGAGCATATGAATGGCTTCATCATGAATAATGTGTGACTCTGTATAATACTGTAAACACTACAGAAATGTTTTTTTCTCAATGGAACATTATATGTCCAGTGTCAACTGCTGGATTCCTTGATCATTTATTTTATTTTATTCAATTTTATTCTATTATTATTAATGAGTTTAATGAGTCCTTATCTTTACTATATTGAATTTCCTAATATTTTTTTATTTTTTATTGGTTATTTTATTTACATTTCAGATTTTATACCCTTACCCTATTCCTCCCCCCACCCAGGAATCCCCATCCCATCCCCCCTCCTCTGGCTTCTATGAGGATGTGCACCCACATTACCCCCCACTCCCACCTCCCCACCCTCCAATTACCCCACACTCGGGGTCCAGCCTTTATGGGACCAAGGATCTCCTCTCCCACCTATGCTCGACAAGGCCATCCTCCCCTACATATACAGATGGAGTCAAGGGTCCCCTCCTATGTGCTCCCAGGCTGGTAGTTTAGACCCTGGGGAGCTCTGGTTGGTTGGTATTGTTGCTCTCCTCATGGGGCCACCAACCCTTTCAGCTCCTTCAGTCTTCTCTCTAATTCCTCCATTGGAACCCCTTGATCAGATCAATAGTTAGCTGTGAGCATCTGCCTCTGAATATGTCAGACTCTGGCAGACCTCTAAGGAGACAGCTATATCAGGTTCTTGTCCACATGCACTTCCTGACATCCACATCAGCGTCTGCCTTTGGTGACTGCACATCGGATGGATACCCAGGTGGAATGGTTCCCACATGGCCCTTCCTTCAGTTTCTGTCCCACACTTTGTCTCTATATTTACATTTCAAATGTTATCCTCCTTCACAGTTAAACCCCCCTATCCCCTCCCCATCCTCTGTCCTCCCTGCTTCTTTGAGGGTGCTCCCCACCCACCCACCCCTCCCTTTTCAGAGTCCTAGCATTACTCTATGCTGGGTGATTGAGCCTCCACAGGACCAAGGGGCTCCCCTCCCACTGATGCCAGATAAGGTAATCCTCTGCTATGTATTCAGCTGGAGCCATTGGTCCCTCCATGTGTATTCTTTGGTTGGTGGTTTATTTCCTTAGGGATTTGGCGGGTGTGGGGGGGTATCTGGTTGGTTGATATTGTTCTTCCTATGGAGTTGCAAACCCCTTCAGCTCCTTCAGTTCTTCCCCTAACTCCTCCTTTGGAATCCCTGTACTCAGTCTGATGGTTGGCTATGTGCATCTGCATCTTTATTGGTCAGGCTCTGTCTGGAACAGCCTCTCAGGGGACAGCTATATCAGGTTCTTCTCAGCAAGAGCTTCTTAGTATCAGCAGTAGTGTTTGAGTTTGGTGTCTGCAGATGGGATGGATCCCTAGGTGTGGCAGTCTCTGGATGGCCTTTCCTTTATTCTCTGCTCCACCTTTTCCCCATTTTAAATCAATGTAAATCTTAAGCACTTGGTTTCTTAAACATTAACAGCACTAAAGTTTTCAGAGGTATGGCTCCTACTCTCAAAATCTCAAGTCATATTATGTATTAATATATTTTTCCTCTTCTTACTAATTTTTGTGTCAATTTACAATTTTCTTTTCAAAAAGAATATCCCTCTGGGGCTTAGGCAGGCCTTGAAATCATGACAATTCCTGCCTCTCCTTCCATGGTGTAGTGATTATAGGCTGTGCTGAATTGAGTGATAATGACCCCGTCAGTTCATACATTAGATTGACAGTCCTGACATTGGTGGAACTGTTTTGGAAGGTTAGGAGGTCTGGCATTATTAAGGAAGTTGTGTAACTGAGGTTGAACTGGGAGGTTTGAAACCCTGATAGCATTTTGAGACCCTCTCCTCATTGCCCCAAGCTTATGGATCAGATTTAAGCA
Source organism: Arvicanthis niloticus (assembly GCF_011762505.2). NCBI lineage: Eukaryota > Metazoa > Chordata > Mammalia > Rodentia > Muridae > Arvicanthis > Arvicanthis niloticus. Next base: position 54,228,807 of record NC_047669.1, read on the forward strand.
CCTTTTTCGCCACTTCTCTAGTGCTGTGCTTTTATGCTTGCCTACTGCTATTTTCTCAACCATTATGTTCATGGCCTTACCCTCGAAAACTGTAAGCAAGTACCAAGTTAAATGCCTTGCTATATAAGTTGCTTTGGTTAGAGTGTTGTTTCATTGCAATAGAAAAGCAGCTAAGACACAGACATAAGACAGAACAGCAGCCAGTTAATAGTTTTAAAATCATTTAAATGGCATTTATGCTAATTATTTCAATGTTCTCATTTTACATTATGTGCACGTATAGAATCATATTGTGATACATTTTAAAACATTATTATTGGGCTTCAGTTAAAAATTTTAAAGAACTGAGTTATTTTCAAAGAACTAAATTTTCCCGAAATGGAAACTGATTACATAAACTGTAGTATTGCACTTAAAAAATTCTTAGAAACTAGTCTTGTTGAGAGCTTTTGGTGCCACTTCTAGGAATCTGGCATTTGTTACTGGGTTCAGACAAAGAATTAAGCTCAGATAAGAATATTAGAAACAGTTACCATGGGACTTTGCTTAGTATTTTACTTAATTGTTACCTTGTGTGATCCTTTTTCTTACTATTTACTTAATTACTATCTTTTGTGATTTCCTTGTTTACTACTGCATTTGATCACTTTGTATTTGATCTGAGAACTAACCATGTGTTTTGGATATACCTAGATATAAAAGCAAGCTGGAGAGAAATAAAGCCACTTCAGCCTCAGTATGGGCTGGAGTCATGGTACGATTTTTGTCTAATTGTTTTTCTTCTTTTTCCATCCTCACTGTGTCATTTGAGACCCTTGTTGACTGCCTGAGCAGGTTTGGTCATAGTATTTACATCCTTATAATTAAAATTGTAACAATTGTATAATTAATTTACTAATTAATTAATTTACTAAAAATATTTTGATATGCTTATTTTGTATTAGACAAATTTATTTTTTAATTCATGCTAAAGTAATAAAAATAAAATAGCATAAAGTTAGTTATATGGGAATTTTGGGGGGGCATTTCCTAGTACTGGTTATTGAAGTATAGCAGAAATTCTTAAAGATATTTATAATTATCTCCATGTTATTGGATCATTTCTCTTTAAGTCATCTAGTCTCTATTTTGTTGGCAGAATTTACTTATATTAAAAGAGGAGATGGCAGTCAAACCTAGTGATCCACATCTTTATGATATAGCAAACCTAGTTTAAAAAGTTATTATATTTTTTGAACTTTATGTACTAGTTTTAGGAGAAATGTTACTATTGTAAATTGAATGAATTTTGGTCCTTTTCTCACATGTTCTCTCAAAGTAAAATAATATTTGCAAGTGCAAGTATGAGTGGTAGAAACACAAATTTACAAGAATGATAAAACAAGGATGGATGTCATGTCCACAATAAAAAAATTCTATATAAATTAAAATAGCCTTGAATTTCATTCATAGCATAGTTTATACAATTTTTGATATGATATTAACATAATCCTTAGGCATATGTCATTTTTTAAGAGTAGTATTATACCGGGTGTTGTAATAGAGGGAGATAACAAGTCAACTGAGTTGTTTAAGATTAGTGATTTATCTTTCTTTCTTGATAGTCTTGAATTGTTTATATCTCTTTCAGTAGTTCCACTCATTCAGCTTCTCATGACATCTTTTCATATGCACACTTGTGATTTTAAAATCAGTGAACCTGAGTGTCAACTTGAGAATTAGCTTATCAAGTCCTCAGACCCAAATAATTTATTAAAGCTACGAAAACATGAGCTGATAAAGGAAAACCATAGACTTGTTAAAGTGGCCAAGAAAAGTCCAGGAATCTTCAATCCTACACAAACAACTGAAGTCAAGAGAAATAGTCATCTCCAGGAAGATCAAAGCAATGGGTGATCCAGTAACTAATTATCAGCCCTGAAAACATCTAAAAGAATAGCATTATAGAGACTAAATAAATTCTACATATATAAAGCATACATATGTACATGTATGTATATACATTTTCATATACTTAACAAGAATTAAAGAAAAAAAAGAGGCCATCCATTTAAAGGTGAACTAAAAGAACTATACAGTAGGAAGGTTTGGAGGTGGGAAAATGATGTAATTTTATTACAGTCTCAAAAAAATAATTTAAAGAAAAGAAAAGAAAAGAAATTTTAGAATACAGTTCTCAAACTTGTTTCCAGCACATAGAATTTCAGGAAAATACCATCTCTTTACTTAATTTTGAAGCCATTTATGGGTTGAAGTCCTAATCATATTACCTATAAAACAAAACTTGGAAGTCTGAATTTGAATCTGAATTTGTTGCAGGATGCTTAGTTATTACAGAAAGTAGAAACAAGAAGAACTAGCTTCCCCACCAGTGTTTTAGCTGCTAGCCTTAGTTTTGCATTTTTTTCTTCAGAGGTTCAAGCAAATTGAGAAAAACCTACCAGTAGCTGCAAACAGTTAGTATAATTTCTCTTACTTGGTCTTCCTAGGACACAAATGATTCCACCAAATACACACATGGATGTTTTATGGAGCTAAATTCTATAGTGAATAAAAAGAAAAGGTCCTTGTGAATATGAAATATCTATACACAAAAGTCTCCTGAGTTCTTTTGACATGCAAATTGCGATTTTCCATATTGAGCTGCTCAGATCTGCATGAAGGCTCTTCACTTGTTTTTTATGCTCCTCTGGCTATGCTGTCAAGCCGGATTGTCTAACCAGTTATGTCAGATAAAATCTGCCTGTAAACACATCAGATCTGGAGGCCAATAGGAGGTCATAATTAATCTCACTGCCTTTATCAGGGTCAGTGAGTAGGAACTACAGTAAAATTAATCAGTTTGTGGGCTCCTTGACTGGAGCTTTGACAGACACAGTGCCTTTTTACCATCTGGCTTAGTTATATTTTCTGATTTTTCAAAAACTGATTCAAGATATTGATCCAGAGAGAAATCATTTCTAGTCTTGATGGAGAAATATCTATTTTAGGCTCCCTTAGGTGTGGTAGGTTGTATTCAGTTATCAAATGCAGTTGAACTGTAGGCTTCACTCTTTTCTTTGGCACTCAGCCAAAGACTCCTTTAAAATTACTGTTATTATTGATTGTTTCTAATTATCTATTTATTCATTATTATTTCCTTTGGTTGCTCTGTTTTCTTGGTATATTCCTTACATTTTGGCAGGCCACATCAGTCCATAAGAAAGAATAAAACAGATCTCAAAAGAAGTGAGCAGCATAAAAAGAGAGATATATTTGCAAGGTTATCTTGGAAGTATTATGTGAGATTTTTGCCTAAGTAATTTATGACTCACTGCAATGACTTAATTGAACCTCTTACTAAGTGCTTATCTGGCACTGAATTATTTCCAAATAGAATGTTATTATTATTTCAATATTTTAATAAGAATGTACTGGATGACATTGGAAAATCATATATATATATATATATATATATATATATATATATATATATACATGTATATATATATACACACATATGTATATTTTATATATAACAAAGTGTCCAAATTACCTTCAAACTTCTTCTTTAAGGAAACTACTCTTTGCAACAGAGAGAAACCACTACAGAAAACCACAACAAATAAAAATGCAAATTCCACTCCCTAAAAGACACTTCTGGTCTTACTGTGGAAGAGGTAACAGAAAGATTGTAGAAGCCAGATCATCAGAAAGTGTGCTATGACATTAGGTCTACTACTAATTTCAAGAGCTACATCCAAAAAAGCTCTTCAATATGGCTGCCTAGTTATGAGCTGCACAAAGATGTCATAAATATATAAACCATTGTAGAGAGGAAAACGCCCATGAGGGCTCAACCATATACAAAGAACAACAGGCCACTAAAAAATTCTGATAGTGGGAGAAATAGTATTCTCATGGGAAGAGCATAGTAATGGTTATCCATTATCAAATGACCAGCCCTGAAAATGTATGTAGTAGGTATAGCATTATATAGACGGATCATAGCAATAAATATACTATTGCACACATAATTGCATAACTGGAAATTTATGTTTAGCTAATATTACACATGTAGCAATAAATAATTTAAAAAGCCATGAATTTGAAGGAGAGCAAAAAATGATATTTGAGAAGGTTTGAAGGGAGGTAAAAGAAGGGAAAATTATTGTAATCATATCATTATTTCAAAAATATTGGTAACAAAGCAAAACAAGAATAAAATTAAACATGTCTTCTTAATAACATATGTTCATTGACATTTCATTGTAATTTTACCAATGTTCAAAATCATACCAATGACATTTAGGTTTTATAAGTATAGTAACTTTAATCTATCAGTTGAATTATATAATTTCATAATAATTCATATTTAATGAGTATAGTAGCTAAAATTAAACTTAAAATTATTCATATGTCTACAATAATTTTTAGTTTTAATCTTATTAAATATAAGTTTTGAGATTATGCAAACAGATAAGTAAACTTAACAAACTTAATGAGCAAACTATATATTCAAATATTTAATGTTTTCTACTTAGCAATCATGAAAAGCATACATTTGGCAAGTGAATTTTCTGAGTTAAAAATTGGTACATGTTATTCTATGTGGTACCACACAAAATAAAAAATATTGTAACGAGTTTGGTGACAAAAGATCTGACACCAACATCTTTCTGTTTACATACAGAGTCCTCTGAAAAATACTTTTTGAATAGTTTTTGAGTAATTTTCTTGTATTTACTGTGTCATTTTCTTCACACTGAAATTGCAGTAAATTTTACTAAACTCAGTCCATTTCTCAGGGAAAAAAGGGAACAAAGAAACTAAATTTAAAAATCAATAGCTGTAGTGTTTCCAAGTAACAGCCAAACAGAAATTGTTCTGTTTGACATGTGGTTGAATCTCAAATGATGAATTGGGTTGCAAGAACATGAGCTCATGAAATCATCTTCTTCCTGCTTCATCTCACTCTACCTTATAATCAACATTTCATTTTTCTTTTTTCCCCCTATCATTTCAGTACTTTAGAGAAAATAAGCAAAAGTATCTGGGCTAATTTTTTTCACTGTTCCAGCACAAAAACTTCAGACATGACTCATAGAGACAACATCTCTGGAATAAAACACTGGAACAAATGAAAATTACATTTGTTTTTAAAGAAATATTGAAATTAACATAGGAAGTATTTGAGGACACAAAGCTTCTGGTGTTGTTTTTTCCTTTCTTGCCATTTTCTTGTACTTCTGTGGATCTGGTAGTCATCTGAATTCTGAATAAGGCTGCTTTCTTTGGTATATTATACATTCCTATTGCCATCAGAAACTGATGTTTCAAACAGTGTATGACTTTTCTTTATGCTACTAGGGGAGAGATAGATTTATCAGCAGCCTTCTGTTGTTCACATTTTTAGATTTATAAATTTGGTTTTTTATAACCACTTAAGTACAACTAGGGACTATTGCCTTTTTTTATTAATTTTGGGGACTCACAAAACAGATAAAATATCCTTTAAAGCTCATAAATTAAACATGGTAATGGCCAGGTGGGTGGAAGTTTGCCAAATTAAGAAACCATGCTATAAACTACAGAAATTGGGGTTTGAACAAGGAAGAGACAAAGCAACATGAGAAAGCAATATATAGAAAAGTATATACTTTATTGGATACCATTTGGACAGGTGTCTATGAGGGTAGATTCTGCAACCATATTTTAGGGATAATTGCATAAGGTACTCTGTACAGAAAGGAATAAGAAGACTGACTTTAGTAGAGTACCAATTGAAAAAAAGTCTTACAGTTTAAAAGATGCAGATCATCACAGAAGTGGAGAGTCTGTAATGGAGGACTCCACATGGCAGCTATCATTCTGATATCCAGAAGTTGAAGGTTTTGTGTTATCACATGGATGAGGTATTGAAGAGCACAGATAATGCCTGAAAATATCATTCCTTATAAAAGCTTACACAGTTAAAGCAATTGGATGTGTGATTTTTTTTTTTTAACTTTACTCAAATAAGAGAGGAATTGTTTCAGTGGCTAAAAACAGTTAGGTCACAGGAGGCCATTTTAGATCACATGATTCCACCTTTGACTCTTTACATATCACAATGTTTTGTGAACTAATGTTGTACATAGGTTTAGAAGTAGGTAGATGTTTCAAAAAATGGTGTTTCAAATATATCTTGATGCAAGAGGGCTGACAAGTGACAGGTAGAATACAGATTCTGGAATATGTATCTCTATATATATTGTGTTTATATATATTTACATATATATATATATACATATATATATGTATATGTGATTTGTTTGTCATTCATTGAAGAGTATTGTTGTATCAGTGAGAGTAAAAAAATTATATGGCACTTGGTGAGTTTTTCAGATTAGCAGATTGTAAGACATTGACACTGAGATAGTATTTGTGATAGAAACTTTGCTTTTTTTGGAGAAAGTCATTTTTACTTATATTTCAAAGTGAAAATAACAACATGGAGGAAAGAATAAACAATGGCTTTATTCATTACTACTGAAATACTAAGAGACTCATGCTCCATTGTTTTGAAATGGGAGAACAGGGGAAGTGAGAGGAAGGATAACTGACTTTTAAAGGCTTGGAAAGCATTAGACTTGGCAGATATGTGTGTAGTTTACAATAGCCAGTTTGAAATGAAGATTATGCAGTGATTTGAAATTATTCAAATTTAGACCAAAAATTAAGAGAGCATCACATAAGTAGGCCCCTGTGTGTTGGCAGACTCCATTTCCTCTCCCTGTAGTAAGGCTTGAAGCAGAATCTCAAACTGAGCCAAAGTACTTTCTGCCTTGAACCATAGGTACAAGAGAAAGCCTCTTCCAACATTTGCTGATAAATTCCATTAATTTCAAATAAACATCATAGCATGTGTCATATTCTGGGGGAGCAGGCACAAAATTTCTTTAGGGTATTAGAAATAAGCTCAGGGCTTCAAAGAAAGGGATCTTTGCAACTGAAGTGTCTGCACAGGGCAGAGGTTATTGTTGATCAAGAAGATGTGGTCATAAAACTAACACACAGAGAAAGGCTACACACTTGGTATTTATTTTTAACTTAGGTAATAAGCATGACTTTTTTCCATTGGTTGGTGTCCCACAGTCTCATTTTATTGAAAATATATTATTTTCAAATAATATATTATGCTCACAGATTCGCCTCTCTCTACTCCCTCCAGCTCTTAGATCTACCACTTTCTGTCTCTGATTAGAAAACAACCATATTTATAAGAGATGATTATAAACTAAGATAAAACAAAATAAATACATCAGAATTAAATAAAAATACAATGAATGAAAAGATCCCAAGAACAAGCACAATAAACAGAAACAGAGATTCAGCAACTTACAGGTTTACAGACTAAGGAGTCCTATCAAAACACCAAACTGAAAGCCATAATATATACACAAAACACGTGTAAGGTCAAGCAGACAGAGAGACACAGAAACGGATACACACACACACATACGAGAGAGAGAGAGAGAGAGAGAGAGAGAGAGAGAGAGAGAGAGAGAGAGAAACCCCCAAAGATGCCACTGAGTTCAGTTTGCTGTATATTTGTTGCTAGATATGGAGCTGCCCTTATAAAAAGTTTGTTTCCCCAGTGAGAACCTTTCAGAGAGAACTAAATTTTCATTTGCAAGCACAATTACTGACAGCTTCTGAATTAGGGATGGAGTATGAATTCACTTCTCCTTTCAGTTCTAGTATCCCATCTGCTGCGGACCTTTGTGGGTCCTGTGATAGCTTCCTGTTAATATGTGTGCCAGCCCTGTTGTGAAGAGAAGGCTTTGTTTACTTTTTTCCTCCTTCCCATGTAGCTTTCACATTCTTTCTGCTTGCCTGTCTACAGGGGTCCTTGAGCCTTGTTATGAGGGATTGATGGCTATATTCCACTTTGGTTTGAGTGTTCGAAGGTTGCTTATTTTCTGCAGACTATCTAATTGTGGGTCTCTGTATTTGTTTTCTTCTGCTGTTGGAGGAAGCTTCTTTGATAGTGGCAGATCAGAATGTCATTGTGGGAAATTTTATTACTATGTTCTTTTAATAGAACAATAGCATTTGGTTTTAGCATATATCTCTGGAATATCTAGTTTAATGTTATGGTTACCCAAGCAGCATCAGCTATAGAAACTCACACAACAACAAAACAAAAGCTAAAACAACAACAACATTTACAAAACACAGACAAACAAAGCAGACAAAACTAAACTAGAGAAAGTCGCATCCTTTTCGTGGATTTTACTATTCTCACAATCATTGTCTCACCATGTAAAGGATGTCCTTAGATCCTTTGTTTCTTCATTCCATGAGTTGTTCATTTATTTTTTTCTTCCTTCTTTCCTTCCTTCCTTTGTTCCTTCTTTCCTTCCTTTCATCCTTCCTTTAGTTCAATCTTTCTCTTTTCTTATTCCTGCTTATAGAAATGTTGAAAACAACTTGCTTCAACATGAAGCTACTCAGGCTAATATTTGGAAAATCAATCTCACTGAACAGATAAACTAGAGGTAGTAATGTATAATATCTTTTTGACATAGTAAGAATTATATTGTATCTGTAACCAGCAAGTTAATAATGGTGGTCTGTCATCATGAAAATGATGACATACTTCAAGCACCATTTAATTGTTGTATTCAAGATATTTTACCTAATAAGTAAGTTTGTTTTATTGCTAAAGGAAATAAATCAATAAGCTAACACTTTTTATATTCCATGACTATTGCTATAGTCAGAAGTACTTGACCTTAAAATGATGAGGTGAATTATTGTATTATGTTATTAGAGAATGGTAGAAATAATTTCTCTCATAATATTTTTAACATTCAATGAATATATCAAATTATTTATCAGTGAATGAGATTTTTTTCTTCTATAGTCTGAGACTCAGGGGAAAAATAAAAGTTCATTCTCATCGTATGACTATATGATTTAGCATTTTAACTTATATAAAATAAATATTCACATTTATAACAGAAGCACAATCACAACTATATTGTTTTATAAAATGAGACCTACAATAGCATCTTGGATAACTTTTAATCCCAGATCAACAGAAGAATAAGAGAGAAGAATTTTAGTTGCACAGAAAGAGAAAACTAAAATCTCATAAACGACACAAAGAAAAATACTGAATATTCAATGTCTGTGCCATATCCTACTACTGACAAAAAACGTGGCTCAGAGAAAGAGCCCACTTTAGTAACAATGGCTAGAGCTGACACCTGCCAGGGTACTTTAGACACCAATGAGTAAATTCCTAAGGACAAAAATATGTATTCACATACCTTATAAATAGCTTTTTCTAGAAGTGGCTAATTTCATAAAAGAAAATAAATGACTACACAGTGAAGAATTCTGGCACAAAATGTATTGTCCACATGCTCAACTTAGCAGCTTCTATAGTAAGATAACATATCAACAGCATAACTCAGTATAACATGAGAAGATAGTGATGTTGGTAAGAAGACAGTAACTAGATTCCCTTAAGCAGTAAGGAAAAGGCCCATGGTAGACCATGTGCTAGTCTCATAGTATACCCTGCATAGTAATCTTGCAGCATTGAGTGGAGAGTTATTATAAAGAACTGGATATATATGTACATATATGTATACATATGTATACACACACATTATATATATATATATATATATATATATATATATATATATATGATTCCTTACAAACCAAGTCCTCAAAAATGAACAATGTCAACAAATATTATTTTAGTCTCTGTGTAAATCCCAGCATAAGAGCTATAAAAGCACCAATCAGGGCCACTTGGTGGTAGTCTATCTTTGTATCACCAATTAACTCTTCCTTCCTTTCTTTCTTTCTTTCTTTTTTTTTTTCATTTTTTTATTTGATACAGGGTTTCTCTGTATAGCCCTGGCTGTCCTGGAACTCACTCTGTAGACCAGGTTGGCCTTGAACTCAGAAATCTGCCTGCCTCTGCCTTCCAAGTGCTGGGATTAAAGGCGTGCGCCACCACTGCCCAGCCAATTAATTCTTTCTTACTTTTCTTTAATAAGTCTACATTTCCTTATCCTTTTGGTATGTGAGAGAATAAACTGACAAACCATTGGCAGGGGTGTCTTTAGTATGGTTGATTATCTAGGGAAGTTTTTCTCAAAAAAAAAAAAGGTACACCAGTAAAATTGAAGAGCAATTTATTAAAAAAAAACATGAGTGTTTCAGTCAGTACCGTGTTACTTTCAGTATCACCTGTTAAATGCAAATGTGGAAAGCATGTGTGTTCTATTTGATAGTATTAATAAATGTACTTTGTTGCTCTACTAGAGACTCATATTATAGTCTTCTGTTTTCCTTGTGTCCATTATAGAAGTTTCAAAAGATATCAGTAACCGAACAGACTGTCTAGATTGTCTTGCAGTTTGAATGCATATGTGCTCTCCTGAGGTTTGGACAGAAGTAGGAGCAATCAGAGATGCATGATAAAAGATTGACACTTCTAAGTGCGATGACAGCTACATCTGTTTTTTTTTTTTTTTTTTTTTGAGATCTTTTATCAACATCTGCTCTCTGTTACAGCAGATACATAATGGTATGTGCTACTATATTGCTGGCTGCATTGATACAGCTCAGTGGCACTGGAAACTGTTCTTTTGCCCTGATTGTGTTGTTCCAAGATCCATAGCTCACTATTCCAGAGTCATTTGAACAACTAATATCTTCAATGAGTTCAACCCAAATCACTGGATGCAAAAGCTTGATTGTCATACGTGTAAATGCAATAAAGGTTTCCCTAGGAATTAGACTTCTTTAACCCAGAAATGATATTAACAACAGCAAAAAAGCTCCAAAACATTGTTGTACTGATTATAATTTTTCTTAAACATTTCACTATGAAGATGAATATGTTTAAAGACCAAACATAATCCATGATATAAATTATGACATATTTGTTATTGATTTATTTAAATAGGATAGATTCATATAATATCACAGAACTTTACAGGCTGGGAAGGTTTAAACCTTTTGGAGCAAAAACAATCAGTTTGGAAATACAGACAAGAAGTGAGGCCTGGACATTAAGGAAGATTTTTGTGGTGGTTTTTTTTTTTTTAATTTTTTATTTCTTTTTAAAATTTTTATTCCAAATTTTTTCATCACCAGGAAAGTGAAATTATTTAATGCTCTCAGATGATTAAAAGAAAGCATCATATTGTGGAGAGTATTGTGTTTTATTTGATTTTAATGTAAAAACTCTCTAAAAATACTTTCTTGACAACATTTAGACTATTGTTTGTACAAATAACTAAACTACATAGCATAGCTTATAAATAATAAGTTGGGTGTTTATTCTCATAATGATGGCTATACTGTGTGTCTCAGATACTGTCCTATTTCTGTGAAGAGACTCCATGATCAAGGCAACTCTTATATAAAAGGCAACATTGATCAGAGTTTGAGAGGGTTAATCTACATTCATTATTGTGGAGAGAATACAGGCATGACATTGGAACAGTAGCTGAGAACCCTACAGGGTTCTGTAGGTGAAAGACAGAAAGAGACTAGACTTCATGTGGTTTTTTTTTTTAAACATTAAGCCTGCCACCCATAATCCTAAAACCAGGCCACAATATTAAAAAAAACCTTTTTCTCCCAACCCTTCTCAAACTCTTACAGTAATGGACAACCACACATTCAAATGTATGAGCCAATGGGGATCATTCTCCTTCTAGACACCATACCCTGTTTCACCAAATTATATAAGTTGCTGGTTCAGTTCATTCTACTACAGAGGTGAAAACTGATTCAAATATACATAAACCTACACTTTCAGAAGGAGTCACACTACATACATCAATTTAGTTATACTGAAAAGAACCAGGGTTGCTGCATTTGAGTTTCTTATTGAAAACAGTACATGGAACTTCAATGATCAAGTTATTAATAGTATTAATTTTTGTCAAAATGAATAAGCAAAGTAACTTTTCCAGCTCAATTTTGTGCTCTGCAGTTCTTAGATAACAACTTCCTGGTGGGAAGTCATCAATCACTTTACACACCTTATCCAAAACTTGTGTTTTGCTTTATTTATTTTCCACTTGACTTTACATTTACTCATGAGGACCAATCTTGTTCTCTTTTTTCAACTGTGAGTGAAAACTGATTCTTGAAACATAAGTAATAGGATTATAAAATGGAGATGATGAAAACAAGAGAACTGTTTATTGTATAAGTCTCATGACTATCTGAAATTATCTATATTTTATAAATATTTTTAAGAAGCATTCTGAGCCTAAGACTTTGATATTATGAATAAATTCCTAAGCCACTTTAATTTCACTTGAAAAAAATAAATAAAATATTGAAAGAGATCAATTACTTATTTATCAATGGTGTGTGTGTGTGTCTGTGTGTGTATGTGTGTGTGTCTGTCTGTCTGTCTGTGTGTGCGCATGTGTGTGTGTGTAATACATTGATACCTATCAAGTAGCAAATGTACAACTTGGAAAACATGTCATGTTAATGATATTTTTAGCTCATAAGATTAAACTTAAGCAGAATCACATTCTTTTAATTTTCTATTTTATTTTATGTTTACAGAACAGAGTCTCTCAAAATAAAGCTGAACACTTTAATATTTAGAATTTCAAACACAAATATGTATTTCTAATTTATCATTTTTATGAAGTAATAAAGTTAAGCTTTACTTCTGATTAGCATCTTTCTGGAAAATGCAAGAGGTTTTTTTTTTTGTTGTTGTTGTTGAAAAAACACATTTTTGTTTTTCTGGTCTGGGCCAGAGCACTGAGCAGATCCTGAATGGCAACTCTGCCTCCAATCTCACAGAACCCAGAGGAAGCAGGCCTTCCAGGAGCTCTAACACAGGCAGTATCTTAGGTAAAGAGACAGCACCTCCTGCACCAAAACAGGGAGTAACTGGGACCCACTAGGACCCAGGAAGTAACTCCTGGCCCAGAGCACTGATTCCTTCCTGTCTGCACCTGAGCACTGAGCAGATGTTGGGCCCCAGCTCTAATCTCAGTAGTAACACCCACCCCATACAGTTCTGATACAACCAAGATAATAGAAAAGACAGGCTCCAGTCAGAGACAGGGCAGGTAGCACTAAGGAAATCCTGATGGCAAAAGGCAAGCACAAGAACATAAGCATCAGCAACCCAGGGTACTTGGCATCATCAGAACCTAGTTCTCCCACACAAGAAAGTCCTGAATTCCCCATATAACTAGGAAAGCAATATTCAGATTTAAAATCACTTCCAATAATGATGATAGAGGACTTTAAGAAGGACATAAATAACACTCTCAAAGAATTTGAAGAGAACACAGGTAAACAGGTAGAAACCCTTACAGAGGAAACACAAAAATATCTTAAAGTATTACAAGAGAACACAACCAAACAGGTGAAGGAATTGAACAAAACCATCTAGTCTATAAAAATGGAAGTAGAAACAATAAAGAAATCACAAAGAGAGACTACACTGGAGATAGAAAACCTAAGAAAAAATCAGGAGTCAGAGACACAAGCATCACCAACAGAATACACAAGATAAAGAGAGAATCTCAGGTGCAGAAGATACCATAGAAAATATTGATATAACTGTCAAAGAAAACACAAAATCCAAAAAGTTCTTAACAGAAAATATCAAGGAAATCAAGGACACAATGAGAAGAACAAACCTAAGGTTAATAGGTATAGTGTGAAGATTCCCAACTTAAAGGGCCAATAAATATCTTCAACAAAATTTTAGAGGAAAACTTTCCTAATCTAAAGAATGATATGCCCATATAAACATATAAGAAGCCTATAGAATGCCAAATAGACTAGACCAAAAAAGAAATACCTCCCATCACATAATAATCAAAACACCAAGTGCACAAAACAAAGGAAGAATATGAAATTCAGTAAGGAAAAAAGGCCAAGTAACATATAAAGGCAAACCTATCAGAATTACACCAGACTTCTCACCAGAGACTATAAAAGCCAGAAGAACACAAATTCCAGCCCAGACTTCTATACCCAGCAAACTCTCAATTACCATAGATGGAGAAACCAAGATATTCTATGACAAAATCAAATTTACACAATATTTTTCCACAAACTCAGCATTACAAAGGATAATAGCAGGAAAGCTCCAATACAGGGAGGGAAATTGTACCCTAGAAAGAGCAAGAAAGTAATCCTTTTCCAACAAATCCAAAAGAAGATAGCCACACAAAGATAATTTCACCTTTAATAACAAAAATAACAGGAAGCAACAATCACTGTTCCTTAATAACTCTTAACATCAATGGACTCAAGTCCCCAATTAAAAGATGTAGGCTAATGGACTGGATACATAAACGGGACCCAGCATTTTGCTGCATACAGGAAACCCACCTCAGTGACAAAGACAGACTCTACCTAGTAAAAGGCTGAAAAACAAATTTTCAAGCAAATGGTCCTAAGAAACAAGCTGGAGTAGCCATTCTAAAATCTCCAACCCAAGAACACAAAGAGAGGGACTCATGGCTCCACCTGTATAGGTAGTTGATGGTGGCCTTGCCAGGCATTAGTGGAAGTGGACAGCCTCGGTGCCTGAATTTGGATTCCCTAGTGTTGAAGAATTTCAAGAGCAGGGAGGTTTGAAATGGGAGGATGGTGGGACCACACCCTGATAGAAACTCCCAGAATTATATGGATTAGACATGACAGAGGCAGGCCGCCAGAAGACTAGATTCCAGAATTCAAACAAAAAATTATCTTAATAGAAAAATATGTTTTGATAATTGTATATTGCAGAATATACAGGTTGGTGTATCTATTCATCAAGCAAGGTGAGCATACCTGCTCGAACCTCGGATGTCCTGGAATTCCATCTGGATGCAGTGAAGACACAGCATCAGAGCTTATCCATTTACTCTTCCCCCTGCCCCTTTTATAATATCTCAATGCCCATAATCAGATTGAAGAAGTTAATGAACAGTTAGCACCCATATTCCCTGGGTTTGGGGACTGAGGTGGTTAATTTTGGTCTGTTTTTCTAGGGAAATGTAGTGGTTTTTTTGGAACAGGGAGGATTAGCTAGAATTTATTGCATAGCCATAACCTATTGGTAGAAATATGTATAATTGTTATTAAGATGAATTTATGATTTCTTAAATAGTACAAAATTTACTTTGATTTCAAATTTAAGGTTTCCATTGGTATGAGCTTCTTATTGATATAAAAGTGAGATTAATATTGCTACTCTCATAAGCATTGCAGCTACATATCACACTTAGGAATAGAAGGCTTAGACCCAGTCCTTCTTTAACTTATTTAACTGATTTGAGATGGTTAGCCTGTGAGTTAAGGGCCTATAGCAGATTCATGGCTTTGACTTTATTGTTAGGGTGTTTTCTGTATGTTATTTAGAAATAGTGGAGAGGAGTTAACAGAAAACCGTCC
The DNA here is from genome assembly GCF_011762505.2 of Arvicanthis niloticus. Classification (NCBI taxonomy): domain Eukaryota; kingdom Metazoa; phylum Chordata; class Mammalia; order Rodentia; family Muridae; genus Arvicanthis; species Arvicanthis niloticus. Next base: position 54,244,239 of record NC_047669.1, read on the forward strand.
AGATTGCCTTACATGGATAGTTGGTTTTCAAAACATCAGAAGTCCACAAAATTGACTTTACAAACATTTCTGTATTGAGGTTTATTTTGATTAGAGACCTGTCTGCTCCTAATAGTTTCCTGTCTTGGATTCTAAGAAAAAATTGAACATCTTTGGAGTTACTCCAGTTGTGGTGGGACAGCCACTAGGCAAGAATTGCCTCTTTCCATCTACAGACAAATTACTGTCCAGAAAAGGACACACTTGAGGAAGAGTCGACTGATTATATCTGCCAAGACAGAGTAATTAACCCTTAATAATTCTGCATCACTAGGTCTGTCAGATGATCCTGGGCCAGAAGGCTGAAGATTGGATGCTCTAATGTTTTGTAGTATAGGGACTGTCCAGGTGTTCAGAGATCTCTATAAATTGGCTAAGTTTTAGAAGCTATGCTTTGTGCTTCCCATAATTTTAGTTAACTCAGTCATTCTGGATTTCTGATGGGGTTGAAAACTTATACTCTCATAGCCAATCCTGGCTATTTACTTTGAGAGAAAAGATTTGAGAGGATGGTTTTCAGCTGCCATTCATTCTAAAGCCAAGAAAAAAGCCAAGTTCAGAACTAAATCATCTAGTTAGAAGAGATGACAGAGGTTCTGGTTAGTCAACAAAATGATGGACTGGGTATTAGGTCTATCTTGTACCTTACTAACATAAATTGGTATAGTTATGCTTTAATTATATTTTGAGAGAAAAGTTTTATTTTAACAGGAAGGGTGATATGTATGAGGAGCTAAGGTGGGAGAAATATGGAAAGGAAGAGGAGAAGTAAGGAGAAAAGGAGGAGAAGGATAAGAGGAGCTAGGTTATGGGAAAGAGAGAGAGAGAGCGAGAGAGAGAGAGAGAGGAGGGGGAGGGGGAGGGGAGGGGAGGGGGGGAGGGAGAGAGGAACATGGAGGTGGATGCTCACGTGTCTCTACCAGTTGAAGATAGTTGATATATCTAGGTTGAGAATTGGGTTACACTTCTGATTGTATGGGCATATTGATATTGAGTATTACCAAAGTTATAAAGTCTTTGATTAACATTAAAAATATTGTATAAAAGCAAAAAGGAGAAGGGGGCATGGGATAAGGGTTTTCTAGGGAAGGGAAATGGGGAAAGGTTATGGCATCTGAAATGTAAATAAAATATCCAATAAAAAATTTAAAAAAAAGAACACATTTTCAAGTTTTATTTTTCTTCACTTAAAGTCTTATATATGTATAATCAAAATCAATGTTAATAAAGATCAAATATGTAATTAGAATTCAGATATAAAGGCATAGGCATAGGAGATGTATTATTTTCAATTTGTTTTCTAGACTGACAGTGTAATAGTCTAAAGCTCACTTAACAGAAGGTGACACTGCCATGTGTCCCATGACACTAGTAGCTAAAGACATACTAGACCAAGATGCCTGTGGCAGTGATATACTATCATTAATGTGTACTACTTTTACTAACACATAACCCATTTAGTATAATAAGTAGTGATTTACTATAACACCCCAAGTATAATCTCATGCATTTGTGCATATGAGTTCCATGACTGCACTGAGGACAAAATGGTTGAATGACTGCCCATTCTGTCATTTTTCACATTCCAAAAAAGAAAAATCAACTAGTAATGCATTGTTCATGATATATGCATGTTGTTAAGGAATAAAAGAATCTATAGCTTATAATAATATTTTAGGGTATTTTTATGTGATAATTCCTTAATTCCTTTAAACAAAAATATTTTTATTTATAGTGACAAAAGAAGAACACAATCCAAAACTCCTGTTTGCGAATTTAAAAGAAAAAAATGTAATGGTTGAGGTTGTATGTTTGAATAAAAAATGACTGAAAAGCATATTAGAGAGTTTATTATAAGGGTTTTTTTTTTTTTTTTTGACTTTTGGTTTTAGTTGAGAGAGTCCTGTTTGGAAATTGCTGAAAGAAAACTGTTCAGAGAACAACCACATTTTTGGGTCAGCTTGTTCAGGCTTCCCTTCTTACCTGGAGTACTGTACACTAAGAACTGGTTGGGGCTCATCTGAAAGTAGGTGATTTTATCTGGTCAATTCTGCTTCAAATATTAGTTTGACTGCTCCTGGTTCTTCAGGGCTATATGGTCAGCCTAAAGTCTTGTAAATTGGGAATCTGGTATGATTAAACTGTAGATATTCAGACAAGTCTTCCCCACAGCAATGGGAGAAGCACAGAGGTGATAAGTCTTCCCACATGTTTGGTGAGCCTGATGTGGGAACACCAAAACTTAGAAAGTAGAGTGTTTTCATTGCATCAGGATGTTTGATGTAGATTATGCATTTCTTGCCTTCCCTGCTCTGTTTCTCCTTCTCCTCTCACACTGTGTCTTTGCTTATTTTCACATTCTCTTTCCACTTTAAGGCAGTCTCACTACAATGTTCAAGATGAGTCTGAATTCTTAGTTTCCAATAATAATCAACCATCCAGCCTTGGGCCCCTGCAAAGCTAGGTCTAGCCACTCATGTCAATAGAAGTTCAGTATGAGTTCTTCAAAACACATCTCTGATATTTTACTCTTCAGTTATCCTCTTTATTATATGCATTCAATTTTCTTCCATGTGCAAGTTCCACTTAGGGAATTCCACAGTGTCCAGTGGTTTCAGTTACAGTTGAAGACCAAAGTTTAGGATTAGTTAGTGGAAGAGAAAGTGAAGCTAGTTAGTAATGTCAGGACAGAACCATATTAATATTTGATGATTTTATGTACTGCTTAAGGGTTTTAAGCTTTTAATGCTCATGACCTATGGAAAAGAATGATGTCATTGAAGTCAGTGGGGATGAAAACTAAAGTACATATTTAAAATATATTATAAATGTTTGTGATTTTTGCCTCACCACCACAGCTATCTGTCTTAGTGCATCGTGTGCGTGTTTGTGTATGTGTTCTTACTTGAATTTGGTTCTTTAATACATTCACAGAAACATTCTCATAAACATTTTCTTTGTAACAGTCACATCACTAGGAGAGCAAAGAAGATATTGCTACCAGAGATTATCTGTTTTATCTTAGACACATTGTAAGACCAGAATTACTGCTCCATTACACTTTATCCTGATATCGCTGGTCTCAAGAGTATTTATAATTACTTTGAAGGAAATAGTAGTATTGACAGAGCACTGTTTTAATAATTAATTCCCCAGGAAGCTTTACAAGCAAATCATGTAAATTGCTTATGACATTTTCTCTAACTGTGCCATAAAGACACAATGACAAAATGTGTGAAATTGACAATGATAACTGAGGTAAAATTTTTAACTAATATTTTAGATGTAATTTGAATGTGTTTTCAAGGGCAAAAGTATATACATAAAATTATACCATATATAGTCTATAAACGACAAAGATATATATACATATATTATAAATAGTATGTACTATATGAGTGATACATAGAAATTTATTGGCATAAACATTTACATTTTATACATATGTGTATATATAGATAGATATGTATCATACATATGTATCTATATTTGAGTTTTTTTAACTTGGAAGGAAAGGAAACTTCTTACATATAGATACCAAAATCAGTGAGTTGCATTTTAATAAGTATTGAATTATATTCTATATGATCTTTTACTATAGTTTATAATTTTAAAAATTTATTAAATGTTGAATAAAATATTTTTCTTACTGATATTTTATCATTTTATTTCTCCCAGCCAGGCATTAGTTGGAGGTATAGGACTCCTATGGAAGAGTTAGGGGAAAGAAGAGTCAGGAGCTGAAGCAGATGGCAACCATATAGGAAGAACAACAGTGTCAACTCACTTGGATCCCTGGGAGCTCCCAGGACGAAGTCACCACCCAAAGAGAATACACAGGCTGGACCAAGGCCTCAGGCACAAAATAGCAGAGTACTGCCTTGTTTGGGTTCAGTTGAAAAGGATATGCCTAATGTTGTAGAGACTTGATGTCCCAGATGAGGATGCCCCAGGGAGGGGCAGGTCACCCTATCAGAAATGAGGGGTCAGTGATAAGGATGTAAAGTGGATTAAGAAAAAAAAACTCATAAAACACCTAAAACTTTTATTGTTTTGGAAATTATTCTTCCTTCTGACCTTAATTAAAAATTAGCACTCAAATATTTATATATTTTTTAATTTAGGATAAAATTAAATAGTATTTTTTAGTGATTATGTGTTTATGTTTGGATTACTGGAGCAGTAATTTTTAGAATAAAACTCCTGCAGTTAATTCATATTCAAAACCCAGAGAGGGTATAGTTATTTCTGACATGCCATTTTAATATTTTCATTGTATTAACTTAATTTAAGGTATTGTTGAAAGGAGGTGACAAGCAAGAAATCCAGTTCCATTGGATTGTGTACGGATTAATGAAACACAAAACCAGGGTATTAATCTTAAACTGGTAATAGCACCCTATTAACTGAAGTGGCTCCTAAGGAACTGTCCTGGCAGGTTGATGATTTCTTTTCAAGAAAACAAATGGGAGATCATAGCGTTACCTGGAGAGCACTGAATTGGAGCACAGGAAGCATGATGTTCTTTAAAAAATATTTTCATCATACTGTAGAACAGAGACAAATCACCTGCCCCTGCCCTGGAGAATTTTCTCTCTGAATACCTGGGATGAATCATGCAGAATGGGATTATTTCTCTTTTGAAGAATGACAGGAAAACAGAAAAACCTTACCACAAAGTTCTATTTGCAGTGTTTTCAATGCAATACAAATTCCTACTTAAAAAAAAAAAAAAAAAAAAAAAAAAAAAAAAGCAAAAGTCTCTTGCTGAAATTTAAAATGGTTTGAATGACATTTACTCTTATTTGGTTCCTGAAATGATGTGATTTGGGGATAGACCATAGGAAATCTGGTTATTTCGAAAGACATTTTAGTTTTAAATGCTTTATCTAATATACTGTATTCTCATGTATATTTTGAAAACTTTTGTGGACGTGGTACATGTTTTTCTCCCATTTATATCCATTTAAAAACATATTGTTTCCTGATCTTACCTCTAAAGTAAAGCATTCTTACTTGTGCCATTTCCTATTTCTTTCAGAGGAGGGGATGTCTTACCTGCTGCTTGTGATCCCCTGGCCTCAGAGAGGCACTTACAGTGTCTAGGAGTCCTTTGGCCGTGGGTAGTGCCATTTATTATTTTTGAAGTTTGCTTTCTTTGAATCGCCAGGAGATTTTAGACTTATTCGATGGCAGGGTTCATGCTGACAATGAATTTAGAAGAGCAAGAGTGTCATGGTGCAGACAATAAAGAAAGATTTCACAGTCCAGTCTTCACGTCAGCTAGACCTTGGGAGACTCAAATGGGTGAAAGAGGAAAGAAGTTAATCTGAATATTGGAACTGATTCAACCAAAGCTCAGAAGTAGTGCTAAAAGGCACTGATACTGCTGCTTAAACAGGTCATGAGTGAGCAAGGTGCACTTTATAAAAAAAAAAAAAAAAAAAAAAAGCACAAAAACAACAAATGCTGCTTGCAATGAAAATAAAGGAAGGTTATGGAAAAGAAATTCATATATGTAGAAGTTTTTTGTTGTTGTTGTTGTTTTTGTTTGTTTGTTTGTTATTGAGACAGGGTTTCTCTGTGTAGCCCTGGCTGTCCTGGAACTCACTCTGTAGACAAGGCTGGCCTGCAACTCAGAAATCCTGCTGCCTCTGCCTCCCAAGTACTGGGATTAAAGGCATTAGCCCAACTCTAAGATTCTAAGTAGCATTATTTCACATACTCTGACTCATAGGGTTTTATCATCATGAAGTACAAACTGACCAAAAAATTTCATTCAAAGAGGATTGCACAATGAAACAATTCCATGGTCTTTGATATGATGGAAGACCTTGACCTCTAAGTAATCTTGTGCTAATTCTGAGAATGTGACAGAGGGCATTTTGTCCTCGAGTTTGAATGCATCTATCCACACACAACAAGTAGATGATAGTTCGATATTAATTTTAATATTAATATAATTTTATATATACTTTATATAATATTATATATTTTATATTTTATATATTCTTATATAAAATTATATATAATATATAATCTTATATATAATATATTATAATTTAATATGAATATAATTTAATATAATTTAAATTACTATTTTTCTGAAATCTGAATGTAGTAAGTAGCTTTTGGAGTAATTTTTAATGTGCCAAGTAGACACGTCTTTATGTATTTATATGTTCCAAAGTTTTCTGTTTTGTTAGGATTCAGTATAAGGATCATAAAGGTAAGATAACAGGCTTTTAACAAAGTGTTTGTTTAAAAAAATACATTTTAATCCCTTTTTTAAATTTATTTTTTAATCTTTTAAATTGTCATATATTTTAAAAGGTTATTAATATTTTAAATTACAATCCCATTCTAGTTTTTTTTTTTTTTTTTTTTACTTTTTAAAAAATTCTTCTCTCATACAATACATTCTAACTGCAGTCTCTCCTCCTTATACCTTAAAGTGACCCCACAACTCCCCTTTTCCATTCCTGCTCTGTTTCCATTCAGAAAAGAATAGGTTTCCCTGGGATATCAACTGAACATGACATAACGAGATGCAATACAATTATGTACAAACCCTCATATAAAGGGTGGACAGTGGCCAACACAGTAGTAGTAAAAGGTCCTAAACAGGCAAAAGAGTCAGAGACACCCCCACTTTCCACTGTTAAGAGTCCCACAAAACTCCCAAGCTAACAGTCATAATGTATATGAAAAGGACTTACTTACCTCAGACCCATTGAGGCACCTTGATGGCTACTTCAGTCTCTGGGAGCCCATATATTCTCTGATAAATTGGTGCTGTGGGCCTTTTTCTCTCTGAACCCTAAAATACTTCCTTCTCCTTTCTTCGTGGTTCCCCCAGCTCCGCTTAATGATTGAGACTGTGCCTGTGCATCTACTTCCACCAGCTGCCGGAGTAGGCCTCTCTGATAACAACTGGGCTAGGGTCCGATATATGAGTATAGCAGAGTATCTTTAGGAATCATTTCATTGACATTTTCCCCAATTGTATTGGTTCTACCCTAGGTCTCTGGGTCATCTGGCTTCCCATTCTTGTGCATCCAGGCACTATCTGGCGTAGGCTCCCTCTCCTGGCTTGGGTCTCAACTTATAACAGTCATTGGTTGGCAAACACCACGCTACTCAATACAGCTTAAATGAAGAATTACTGGTAGCACTCTAATTTATATGTTCTTATAACACCCATAGTACTGAATTCATTCTTTTTTGTCTCAAAAGTTGGAAATGTATAAATACAATGTTGAAGATTTTACTGGATAAAGATGGATTTGGGTAGCGTGTACTTCAAAAGAATTGCTACCCTAAGTGTATCATTTATAATTTATTTTTTCCATTAAAAAACTAGTTTGTACTTGTGTGACTTTTGTATCTGCTGAATTATTTAGCAAATTACTTTAGAAGCTAGATCACATAAAGGCCTAACTGTGGAATAACTTTTTAGCTACAACCTTTTTGAAATATGATGGAGCTGGGTAGATATTCTTAAGGTATGATGCTGTTCACTATAATGCTTATGTTAGACTCTTTTAATATAAAATAAATCATTACAGCCATATAAGGTAAGCTCTAAGTTAAATATTATGGTTTAAATTGGAACAGAATATTTAGCTAACAGAAGACTAGTGTTTGGCATTAGTCATAACAGATCATCTCTATCTAGAAATTTGGTCAGTATTAATTAAGAAAAATAGTAGGTTACAAGACAAAGAAATTAAAAATAGTATAAATTAGGAAATTCCTCTTATTATCCTGGTTCACATGCATTAGGAATTTCTAAGGTATATATTCTACTGAAGAAGAAAGTTAACAGCACTACCACCCACTTATAAACAATGTAGCTTACAATAACTATCTACCTCACAAGAAGTGTCCATTGGGGCAACAGTGTCATGAATATTATGAGGGGGGTCATAAAAGTTACTACTTTCTGATAGGATTTAAGACCCACTCTGACAGAACTTATACTTTCTACTGTTAATCTGAGCAATATCCCCAAAACAAGGGGGATTATAGACCTTGGAAGAGGCACTATTATGATGTTAGCTTCTATAACAGACATAGTATAGTCTGTTTTCTAAATACTTTTGTATTGTTTTTGATACTTTTTATATATTTTTATTTTTTAATACCTTTTATATTTCTGGGTGTTTTACCTACATGTTTTTTGATGCAGTAGGATGCCTTTCCTGGCTGAAAGAGGAGTAGTCAACCGACATCTGATTGAATTGGAAGCCAACTCCACAAGAGGGAGCCATCTCTGGCACTGCTTAGATGGCCAGCAACAGAAGACCCAGAGTAAAACATGACTGATTGAAAAAAAAAGTCAATGAAGTGATTCCTAATGATATTTTGATATATTCATAGATCAGTGTCTTGTCCAGTGGTCATTGGAGGGCTTTCTAGTAGCAACAAAAGGAAGCAAATGCAGAGGCCTAAGGACAGAGTCTAAAGTGGAGGCCTCCATTGGGCTCCTTCTCTGAGGATCAGGGAACCCCATAATAAAGGTGGAGGATGCCAGGAGAAAACACCAACTGAATCAACTAAGCAGGGCTCACAGAGACTGACGTGACAAGCATGAGGCCTGCAAGGGTCTGCACTAGGTTATCTTCATATATGTTGTGGTTTTTAGTTAGACATATCGGTGGGACTCCTAATAGTAGTAGCAGATGTATCTCTAACTCTTCCGCCAGCACTTCAGGTATTTTTCCTCCTGTTAGGTTGCCTTGTCCAGCTTTGAAGTAAGGGATCTTGCTTTGGCTTATTTTATTTTGTTTTGTGGTGTTTCATTGTTTTCTCTAGGAGGCTTGTTCTTTTCTGATAAAAGAGTGAGAAGAAGTGCGTCTGGGGAAGGGGTTGAGTTGTGGGGAGCTAAGGAGAGTGGATAGAGGGGACACTGCGGACATATTATATGAATAAAGAGTCTATTTTCAATAAGTGATGATGGTGATGGTGGTGGTGGTAGAGGTGGTGGTGGTGATTATGATAGCAAAACAAGAAAATAGAGACCATTGCTCAAAACAAGAAAATGTGTATGCACAAAAGTCAATGCAAGGAAAACATATGGAATCTATGTTGAAAAGGATATATTGTCACACGTGAATGCCTAGTAGTAAGGATGGGGACTATGACTACATAAGAGGCTTACAGGGAGGCTTCCCTCAGATAAAGAAGATTTAAATTGGACAATAAATAGAAAAGGAAAATTTAGAGTCTTCAGAAAGAAGTTAGTTTTATAAAAATCTTTGGGATTCAGAGTCAAAAACAGACTATGAGAGACTGTGAAGACAATGAAAGAGACACTGGATTGTTTCCAGTGACAGAAAGATTAGCCTTTAAAGATGAGAAATTCTTCCCAGGTCATCTTATTTAGAATTAAATCAGCAGGAGTAAAGAATAGTCAGAGAAGTTCTCAGGCAGATGTAGGTGTAAAATATTTAACACAGAAGTATGTGTATAAGACTGATTATGTATCAGTATTTGTCAAAAACAAAAGTTGAAGAGAAAATCTTGTAGTAAAATTAACCTACAAATCCACAATATGTAAATATTGAATTCTAGGTGTTCTTTCCTTTTTATTCCTGTCCTTCTAAAGTTAACTGCACTGGATGTAATTGGCAGTTTGTCTCTTAATTCGATTGAAGACTAATCCCCAATGAAGCAGTAGTGTTTTATGAGGCCTTAACATGACTGATTAACCAGAAGCATATGAGTAGAAAGCATGTTTTACCAAAGCAGTTTATCATTTCACATTGCACACATAAATTAGAGTCTAATTACATTATTGAATCTAGCTTAGACTTAAGTCAATTTCCAAGCAAATAAGTTATCATTTGGCTCTTAAATAGGCTGCAAATTTTCATTCACTGATAAAATATAATGCACATGTAAACACTTTAAATTCTACTTAATTAGCATTTTTAGAAGTAATGGTGAATGATAATATTTGACATCAACTTACTCTGACACTTAGATTTTGAAATATGATATAGATGTTATGTAACTATGTAGCAGTGAAGAGTTTAAAACTGTTCTATGCTCCTGGTGGGTCATGAGTGCTCTGTACCTGCCCAAAAGTTCTGGATTTATAAATGAAAGACACACATATGTCAGCTTAGATTTTTAAATTATCAAATCATAATTTTTACTTTTTAACACAGGGGCTATAAACAGAAAAATGCAAGATGTGGGGAAGAGGATGACACAGGAGCATAGGTGTTCAGGGGGAGTACAGATATCTTTCAGAACAGGGTATCAGCTGGGTAAAGGTTCAGGGGACAGGTCACTATGACTCTGCCTATGATTCACTTGTCCTTATCTAAGTTCGTACTATCTGCCAAGGCTGCCTATTTACAAGGCCTATGACTACTCAGGCTGGTAAATTTCCACAAAAGTCAACTTAGTTTTTAATATGCCTTACGAGCTCAATGGCTGGCAGTTCCTGAACCTTCCCATGGCTAGCACAGACTTCTGTCCAGCAATTCTTAGTTAACACCTTTTAAATATATATAATCATCTTTGCTGACCCAGACCTAGTCAGGCGAGTGAACCCTGTGTGCTCCCCCCACACCCCCATCATGGCAATTCTGTCTGTTGTTCTTCCCCCTCTGTTCCTTGCTCACAATCTAAAAGTCCTAGCTCTTTCTCTTTGCCCAGCTATTGGCTGTGTGGCAATTCTTTACTACCAATCAAAGTTAGCCAGAGACAGGGACTCTCAGTATCTGAAAGCATGTCTTTTGGGAGCCTAATTAAGACAAAGCATTAGAACCAATCCCCAATGTAACTATCATTATGGAATGCACTTATGTCTTATAATATTCAATTGACTATCATAACAAATTGTTTTGCTTTTATATAACTAAAACCACTATAATCTAATATTGTTTTTAAAATATATATGCTAATTAAATATCAAGATAATATCTGTGAAAAAATCTAAGTTTATCTTTAACTGTGTTGTTGAGGAAAAGTACTATGTAATACAATCATTGCCTTGGTATGGGGACTGTACTATTGTAACTGGATTGTAACTGTTGTGTTTTCTTAGATAAAAATGATTTATGTATGAGAGTGACAGAGAGGATAAAAAGTGTGTGTGTGTGTGTATGAGAGAGAGAGAGAGAGAGAGAGAGAGAGAGAACAACCAACAGAAAGAAGAGAAAAACACAGATAAGAAAGAAAAAAAGTAATGAGATACTTATGGGCCAACAGATAGAGAGAGGGAAGGAAACATTGGTGCAACTTACCTAATGTGAAGTAAAAAGAAGTGTGAAAGTTATATTACAACAAGTCAGATAAAGATGTCTACAAATGTCTCATGTAGTTCTATGAAAACTTTTCTCAAGTACCAAGGATCAAGGACTTAACTTCTTCATTCCCATAGTCACATGAAAATAAACATTTCCACAGCCATATCAGATGGTATGAGAAGATCTTAAACTCTAGAAAAACTTCTCTAACCTATATTTTGAATTTTGTTTTGTGAAATTTTAGAGAATAAACATGTGCTATGTATAGATGTCATTTCTACTTAATTTTTAGATAATGTTTTTAAGGTGTTTTTTTTTTTAATTGACCAGTTTCCAGTAACTTGATTAATGAAAATAGAACTGGTAACCCCCCCTTCATTTAAAAATTAGATCAAATATTTGATGTAACTTGATGGATAAACATTCCATTTAATCATTCCATATTTGTATAGCTAGTCAAGTGTGTTTTTAAAACAAACAAACAAACAAAGAAACAAAAACAACCAGTGATTTGGAGTTCATAGTGCCTATATAACCAACATCACAGACATTCAAATGGCAGTCTTTATAAGTCATAAAGCTTATACGGACCATGTTGAAGGAAAGTGGAGGAGTGGGTAAAGGAAATATTTGGTCCAAAGTTGATAGAGTTAATAATTTTTTTTATTTCTTCCACACAGTATTAGGCATACACCAATATATACATTTCTAAAGAAAGTATAGTAGTTATGGTAGGTAATGCCTTGAGTACCATCGTACTTAGAACCAAAAAGACAAGTAAAAAAGGAAGCAAATAAAAGAAAAATAGCTTCACAAAGTGTCAAGTTCAGTAACAATGATAGGCAGAGTGATGTTACCAATAAATGGTGCTGTTTGAGTGCTCAGGGAAAACATTTCTAAGGAGTAAATGCAATAGGAAATCCAAAGTGATATAAATGTAACTCATGCAAAAATACATGGAGACTGTATTTTTTTTTTAAGAAAATAGCATGAATCAGGGTGCATCTTGAGGCAGAAATAAGCTCTCTAGCTCTATATGTTCTACAGAAATAAAATAGACAATTACAGCTACAGTGGAAGAAAGAATGTGGAGATGATAAGAGCTGAGTCCAGAAAAAATAGAACTCAGATAAAATGAAGCCTTAAACCTTAAAATAAAGGACTACGGCTTAATTCAGTGGTAAATGGGGAGGAAATGAGAAAGCCTTAGGGAAGCTTGTGACACATGGGATATATAAGCAGGGGTTAAAATATTAGGGATAAAGCAAAAAAGGAACCAGAAAGATATGGAAGAATATGAAGGAAGGGTTAACTAAAGCTAAGGCTATATTTTAAAAATGTACATGTAAACTAAATTAGAAACCATAATAAATAAGCAAAAGACCAGTAAGACATAAAAAATTATCAAAACAAATCAATATGAAACAAAATGTCTACAAAAATACAATTGAGTTTGCTTTGTGTTGGTTATCTACTGTTGGCCATGGGTCCTACCATTAAATCTGATTAGTATGTCTCAGCTTTGCTACAGGGCTCTGGGAAGTCAGTGGAAGCAGAAGGAGAAGATCGTAAGAGCCAAAGAGCCAGATGGAATGAGTAACTCCAAGGAAATAGTGTCTTCCATGCACAACAGGACTGTCGTGTATCCCAGAAAGTTTTTTATCTTATTAATAGAAGCTATAAAAGATAAACAAATATTTTGAGAAAAGTTGGTCATTAAATTTAAAAACATAATGTAATTTTAAAGTACCAGTGGTACCTATATTTGGTTCTTCTTTTAATAATTTCATCTTTTATTTTTAAATATGAAAAAAATTAAGGACAGAAAAAATAAAACATGACTATTGCTCAGAGAACAAATGTGAACGCCCTAGTGTGGTTTGTGATTCGAATGCTTGTGGATAATGGAGTCAAATGAATTACTATAACATTTCAAAAACTTGCCAGCATTTGGAGAACCTATTCTCTGGATTAGCAATCTTAATGGCTCCTAATTTTACATTCTTTATTAAACCACTGTTTAACTTGTGTTTTCTTTTATTAGATGAGCCTTTTAAATGAATGCAAATCTTATAGAGTTTATATAATTATCATGATTTTTTTTTAGACTATGATTAGAACATTTATGAGTACTGAATATAGTGTCTCCTCTCCTGTAAAGAATAAGTGTCCATCTACTTCAGAAGCAAGCCTCTCAGACAATGACTGGATAAGGGACTGATCTATAAATGTAGTAGAATATTGTTAGGAGTCATTTTAGTGATAATTTTATATTTTAGACCATCAGTGTTTTGTTTTACCTTAAATCTCTGGGCTATCTCATCTCTAGAACAGGTGTAGTGACACAAAGTCAGATACTTATCAGATAGTCTAAATGGGGGTTCATCTTAAAATTCTTCCCATTAGAGCTCAGCATCCTACAGAGGCAGAGCCAGAAGGCCTGAAAGAGGCAGAATGGGTAGAGGATATCTGCATTACAAGGCTTCTGAATAAACTAAGCAAGGCTCATATGAACTCAAAAAAGCAGCAAACACATGGCCTATGTTGGTCTGAGCCAGATCCTCTGAGTACATATCATAGCTATTATCTTAGTATTTTTATTGGATTCTTGACTTGGAGAACAAGTATGTCTCTGACTTTTGTGTCTGCTCTTGTGAAACTTTTCCTCTTGTTTAGTTACTGCATCCAACTTCAATATGATCGATTTTGCTTAATCTTATGTTTTACTTTATCATGTCTGGTCATCATCACTTAAAAGCTTTTTCTTTTCTAACAAGATATAGAAAGAAAGTAGATCAGGAAGAGGAGGATAAGAAGGAAAAGAGGAGGGAGGGATAATTATGATCAGGATATATTATATAAAAAATCTAGTTTCAACAAATTGGTGAAAAAAGAAACATAAAGAATCAATTGTATATTGTGACTGTTAAAACATACAATCACTAACAGGGGATGCTATAAAGTCATTTTATTTTTTCCTCAGCAAAAGCCTAATCTGTTTATTATGTCAAAATACAACCTCATTATTAACTCACTTTCACCATTTTGATATAATATTACTATTTGGTTCCTATAGTAAAATCAAATACTTTTAAATGGGTAGTAGATAGATAGATAGATAGATAGATAGATAGATAGATAGATAGAAATGTGCTCACATACATGCATGCATGTATGTATGCATGCATACATAAATATATACAATGTAATGCATAGAGTGGAAAAAAAACAGAAGGAAGATGCATTTTACAAAGCTGTATTTTTCTTTTGTGACTGTGAAAGGCACTATATGTGTATATTTTTATTAATTTAAATTACAAAGATCCTCTTTATCTGTTTATTATAAATGTTGAAGTTAAAGTGCACAAAAAGCAATATCTTTTTCTGTTAATTAACCATTTCAACTGTGTGAAAATAAACCACTTCTAATCATTAAGAAACAGAAACTAAACTGATATTTCAAGAATTATAAGAAGAGGCTTCAAGTAAACAAAAGCTTAGGTATTCTGTTCAGGCTATATTTGACTTCATTCCTTCAAAGTTGTGAGGATCTAACTTTAAAAAAAAAAGTAAAAAGGAAGGAAAAATAAAAAAAAAAAACTTGATTTATGCCTTAGAGAACAAAGTATAAACCAAGGATAATTCATTGACCTGACAAAAACTACAGCAAAAGAGAAAAAGTCAATGGGATTTGGTGATAGTTTATCACTCACGGTGACTGGGTTTATCTCTGGGCCAAAATCAATAATGTTCTGGAGAAAAAAAAAAAAACAACTTAGATGGAAGAATGCGCACCCTGTCTTATAGTTAATATGTCTATCTGCTTTTCTTTTAATCTAGTGAGTCAGTCTTAAAAATAGCTCCAATGACTTATTATGTAAAAACATAATTCATCTTTGAATTGTGGAAGAAATGAAATTCAAGGGGGATTTTCACTTTTTAAGCCACTAGTATATCCAGTCACATTTGCATTAATAAATTAAAGTTGACAAGATATTTATCTTAATTATTGTTCAGTATCAAGATTATATCTCTGTTGTGCATTGTTCGTAATACTATGTCAATTGAACTTTAATGAAAATTCTGATGAATTGTTTTTATGGTAATTAGGCTAAAACTATAAAGATAGAACTTATTACTGTCTATTAGTCATGGATATTTCACTGAAAAGATGATTTTATTTTTCACAATAAGACAAAGCCTTGTTTTTTTTAACCTTCAAGGAAAAAGGAAAAATTACTCAACTTCAATTTCTTTATGGCAAAGAACGTTCAATTTTTTCTTCCAGTTATCTCCCAGGTTTGGAACTATTCATTATATGTAAAACAACTTTACACATGAATAAATACTTTTAGTTTTTATTTTAATATACTATATTATTCTTTTTATGAATACCTCATAACAGTCTTAATATTTGTAACACTATATTAGAGCATCTAAGTTCATTATGAAAAAATATGGTAACAGATTCTTGGCAAATGAGGAGATTGGTGAAAGAAGGCAAATCTTCAAACATATCTGTCATTTTCAAACTTATGATACATATGTCACCTATGCTATATAGGAGCTGACAAATGTGCACCACAACCTTTAAACCTAAGTATGAGAATGGCAACATAAACCACAAGAAATATTGTTTCTACAATAGTATTTCCATTGCTGAGAACGTGCCGTGGAACATGGCATTTTACCTTGTTTGTCATCAGTTTGTGCTGTTTCTATTCTGCATAATCTGTGTGAAAACAGATTACCTTTGGGTCAAAGATGAGAGATACCTTATTCTTCACAGCAAGTGGACTGGCTCCCCAAGACCAAATTTGCATAGAACAAACAGCAAGCAGGCTGGATATTACTGTGCACACAGAGTATTACTGCAGAGAAACCCTGTGCTTAGAAGACCCAAAGGTTTTATACTCAGTAGTTGACAGAAACATTGTTTAACACATATGCATTTAAGATTTTGCATAACTTTTCACATGGTTTTCTGTAGAGTGTAAATGGTACTAGAAAAAATTATCCTGAGTGAGGTAAAAACCCAGATGGACAAATATGATACGTACTTGTTTATAAGTGGCTACTAGCTGTAAAGGACAACCACGCTATAGTCCATAGACCCCCAAAATCTCAGTAATGAAGAAGGCTTAAGGGGGAGCATGTGAATCTCACTGAGATGAGGCAGTAGAACAGTCATCGCGGATAGACTATGGGAGGGGACTGGGCAGGGTAGAGCAGGGAAGATCATGAGGATTAGAGCAGAAGTGATCATGTGAGGGAAGAGAGGGAGAAAGAGTACTGGGAGAGACAAATGGACTGGAGGCAGGATCTCAGGGACCAGCTAGAAACCTAGGCCAAAGGAAACTCCCAGGATTCTATGATGATGACCCTAGCTAAGACTATTAGCAATGGGAGATAAGGAATCTGAACTTGCCATCTACTGCAACCATGTAAGACTTCCAGTTGAGGGACTTGGAACACCAAACCACAAAGCCTTCAACCTACAATTTGTCCTGTCTACAAGGGAGTCTGGAGTAAGGTTGTGCAGAAATTATGGGAATAGCTAAACAATGGCAGGTCCAGACCCATGGTGTGAGAGGTAGCCTACTTTTGACACAGCCTGGAGAGCCAGGACTAAAAGGCTGAATAACCCAGAGAATAAGAATAGATCCAAACATGACTGAAAATACTAAATAAATAAATAGTATCAATAATCAATTCAATGATATCCTAATGATATTCTCCTACACATATATGTTGATGCCTAACCAAATTGTCATTAGAGCAGCTTCACTCAGAAATACATACAGAGATCCACAGCCAAACATTAGCCAGAGCTTGGAGAATCCTATAGAAGATAGGGAGGAAAGATTGTAGGAGCCATAGGGGTCCCAAGAAACAAACTACAGAATCAACTAATCAAGGCTCATAGGGCCTCACAGAGATTGGCCCACCAACCAGAAAGTCTGTATGGGACTGACCTAGGC
The DNA here is from genome assembly GCF_011762505.2 of Arvicanthis niloticus. NCBI lineage: Eukaryota > Metazoa > Chordata > Mammalia > Rodentia > Muridae > Arvicanthis > Arvicanthis niloticus. The sequence continues at coordinate 54,261,523 of NC_047669.1, forward strand.
CCGATGCTCATATGTTACATTGTGTAACTTAGTCTTCTTGCAGGACTCCTAACATTGGGAACAGGGGCTGTCTCTGACTCTTTTGTCTTCTTTTGGGACCCATTCCTTTTACTGGGTTGCCTCCTTCAGACATAGTAGGAGAGGGGAGGTACCTATTATTACTGCAAGTTGATATTCTACAGCTGCTTGATATCCATGGGAGAGCTGCCCTTTTCTGAAGAGAAATGGAGCAGTAGTGGATTTGAAGGACAAAAAAAGGTATGTATGTATGGTGCATGTGGCGTGGGTGGCAGGCTAGGAGAAGAGATGGGAGGGAAATTGCAACCAGGATAAGATACAGTCACAAGTTAAATTTAAAAAAAAAGATTGCTACACATGGAGAAAAAATTAATCTAGAATTGAACTGTTTCCAATACTATGAAGTTTTAGATATTGAGAGAATTGTGACCTACCTACTAATGTGGGGGCCCATAGAGGAGACAGAAAAAGGAATATTAGATAACTCTGACTGAATATATGGACATTTCTGTTGACTTATAAGGGTGTTAATCTAGGGTATAATTTGAACAGATCTGTTTGGCTTTTGTACCAATACTGATCTGTACAATTACTTTTGGCAATGAAAATGATCAAATAGAATTTTTTGAAAATGATATCCACGTCTGCAAGGTATTAAATAGCAAAGATCTTTAAAACTGTGACAAAGGACAAATTGTTATCTTACCATAAACTGTATTCATACTATTCCGGATCACATTTTCTTTGTGAATCTTTCCTAGAGAATCACACTCTCTATGGTTAAAAGGTTTAATAGATCCATTGATTAGCTCTGATGTGATATTGGTTTGGAAAATCTATACCTTCTCGTTCAAGTTAAATTAAAGATAAGAAATAGTTCAGCCCCATTGTATGATCGATTTGAGTGATCTGTCTTTGTGAGTATCCATAGAACATTATACTGATCCATTCCTTCAGCAGCATGACAACCGGAAATATGAGTATATTTAAAAAATGGCCTCTGCTTCACCTCTCACTCTGTCTCTGAGTGTGTGTCTGTCTTTTTTTCTGTCTCTCTCTGTGTGTCTGTATCACTCCCTTTTTGAACACGCCATATGCATGTAAGTGTTTATGAATGTGCAATCCAGTGTTCATATTTGTAAACTTCTCTCTCTCCCTCTCCTTTTACCTCTCTCTCTCTCTCTCTCTCTCTCTCTCTCTCTCTCTCTCTCTCTCTGCATGTCCTTCTCAGTTGCTCTCCACCTTTCTTTGTGACAAAGTCTCCCTCTATCCCTCAGGCTTACTGACTAAGCTAGACTGATTATTTAGCAAGTTCCAGTGATTCTTCCTGTTTCTCCCTCCCTGGTATTGGGATTGTGAGTATGTGCTTCAGGACCTGACTGTGTTACATGTGTACTGGGAGTTGAACTCATTTATTCAATTTCCTAAACCCCTAAGCTGTCTTAACCTACCTGTGTTATTGTGAGTACTAGATAAAGCTCATGTGGATTCAGCATCTAAACACTTTAAAGAATATGTTGCCCTTCACTAGTAAAAATTTGCTACAGTATTTTTCACAAAGTAAGACAAATCCCTGAATCCTGAATCCATTTGTACACACACACACACACACACACACGTATATAAACACATATAAGGATCTATAGCAGTCATTTTAGGTAATAAAGGAAATAAACCTTAAACTGAGGAATGAGATCTTTTTATTGCTCCTTGGATGGTATCTCCTATCTTCTTTAACGTGTAAAACAATAAATAGCTCCACAGAAAGTCAGGATTCTGATACAATCCGCCTTGCCACATGCCAGATTATGTGATCTGGCAGACTCCAGTGTATTTCTTTATAATTAGAAATGGTTAAGTTCTGTAGACTGTATCTTGGCCCAAAGTGGGATCCAGCTCAAGGAGAGGTCCCGTGGCCTGACATTATTACTGAGGCTATGGAGCACTCACAAAAAGGGACCTACCATGACTGCACACCAGAAGACCAAACAAGCAGCTGAAAGAGTCAGATGCAGATATTTGCACACAACCAATGGACAGAAGCTTCTGACCCCTGCAGTTTAATTAGGGAAAGGCTGGAAGAAACTGAGGAGGAGGGCAACCCTGTAGGATGATCAAGTCTCAATTAACCTGGACCTCCCCCCCCCCCCCCCCGAGATCTTTCAAACACTGGACTACCAACCAGGTAGCATACAACAGCTGATATGAGGCCCCCAACACATATACAGCAGACGAATGCTGGGTATGGGTTCAGTCAAAGAAGATGCACCTAACCCTCAAGAAACTGGAAGCCCCAGGAGCTTAGAGTTCTGGTTGGGTGGGGTTGGGAGTGGGAGACAGGGAAGAAGAAAGGAGGTATGGGATGTAGAACAGTCTGAGGGTGGACTGGAGGGGGGAATAATATCTGGAGTGAAAATATAAATAAATAAATAAATAAATAAATAAAAGACATACACACAAAAAAAGAAGAAATGGTTAAGCATGCAGAATATGGTATCTTACATAAATTCTACTCAATAGGCCCAGATTTGACATATAAAAATTTACATTTGTAAAATGCAAATCAATTAATAGATGATAACTCTATGATAAACCTTTTGCATTTATAGAGCAAAAAAAGTTTTAAAGTATTTATACAATCTCTTCACCGTATACAAATATAACTTGTCAAGATTATCTTTTTGCAAACCCTTCATAAGTTGGGGAAAAGGGTAGCTCTGTTCATCTGATGGCATTTTCTTCACATGGTAGAAGGCAGATTTCTAACATCATTCTTTTGAAATCTTTTTCTGGTACTTCTAAGGAATTTGTAATAGGAATTTGAATTGTTGCCATTATTGTAGGGTGAATAGTTTCCTGGAAAGCCATATTGCTTTTATTTCTTATGTTTATGTTCTGGGACTTGAGCAATTGAAATTAGTTTGTCTGTTGAGCTTTAATTTCTTTCTGTTTCATTTTTACTTAAGGTATTCAGGTCCACTAGCATGGGTTATAGTAAGCGATGCAAAACCTAGAACCTAATTTCTGGATTTGTACTTTCTCTGTGAATTATGGAATTCTCAACATATCTTTAGGCCTTCCTTCAACAGGGTCAGATTTGATCTCCATTCTATGTCTCCAGCTTTTACTGAAGCCTTTGAAAGATTGATACTTGGAGCTCCCTGTACACAAATGGATTCAGAGAATTCTGTGGAGCAGGCAGGGTAGGAAGAGATTGAATTAGACTTGTTTAGACAAGTGAAGGGACATTTCACATCTTCACACAGCTTTAGCAGAAATTGAAGTGGACATATCGTATGAGTTCCTAGACTCCACGTTTGGTGGCTCACAGTTACCTGTAATTAACGATCCAGTGAATTTATCTCTTCTTCTGGCTTTGGTGGGTACTTCCACATATATGTCATGAACACAGATACAGAAAGCATCATGATCAGGATGACTTCAAATATTTCAATTATACAAATTTTTTAGTGATATTTTGCTTTTAAAATTTAATTATATTTCCAATGTTCTAATCTTTTATACATGATAGTACCAAAGAACTTGTTTCATATTTTGTGTGTATGAATGATGTATGTATGTGTGCACATGTATTTGTGGGTACAGTTTGTGGATGCACATGAAGAAATCAGAGATAAATGGTTTTGTCTATTTTTTGTTTTGTTTGTTGGTTTTTGAAACAAGGTCTCTTTATTGCACACAAGTTGGCCATTTTGATTAGATTGACTGTTCAAAGAGCTCCTGGCATCTACTTGTTTCCACCTGTTCAGAGCTCTGGGGTTAACAGTGTCAGCTACCACATTTCTTTTAGTGCTAGCTTTCTGAACTTTTTTGTTTGTGTAGCAAACCCTTCACACACTGATTCATTTTCTCAGTGATTCTAGTTTGTTTAATATTTTTAATAATTTTGTGTGTAATTATAAAGCATGTGTTGAAGCTGTGTCTTTTGTCCTTAGTTCACCTGTTTGTCATAGTAAATTTATTATAATAAATAAACTTTATATTTAGCTGGATTTTGTTAATGTTATTCAAGAAAGGCTTGCATATGTATTCATCAGAGACAGGAGCTCTGATTAATTATTGTAATTTTGTGAGATGTACTTTCCTGGATTTAGTGTCAAAAAATGAGTTTCTGATCACTTGTGCTTAGTCTTTTTCTCTATTTTATTCTGAATATTTTTTTTCCCATATCTCAAATTTCATTAAAGGTTTTCCTTATGGTATTTAATCTGCTTTGATGGGTTTGTAGGTAAACATCTGAAACGTCTTCAAAGACATGATTGGGACTGTGTCTCAGATGATTCAGAATCCAGTTAGGATGATCCTGATATTAGCCATAACTCCCTCCCCTTCCCCAATTTCAAGAAAATAACATTGGATACTTATTCATTTTATTTCCTGCAAGTTACAAGAAGATTTTTTTTTTACTAGTGTGATTGCAAATTAGAGTCATCATGAAAGTGAAAGTCATCTTTCCTCTTTTTTATGTGATTCTTTTTCACAAATTCATGATTTCCTCACATTCCTGAATTAAAAACCCAACAGGTGACTGATTATGATCACTGAAAGTCTTTGGTTATCTCTCATATATTTGTCATTGTCCCTGTTACACTACCCAGCCCTGATGCCCTCAGCCATTTTCAGGTTCCTACTGCTTCTGTATCATCTCAAGAAGACCTCAGATGCATCCATTTTCCCAAACTGTGCAATGGTAGCACCAACATACTGTTTTCTTAGACCATCATGTTGTCCAGGGGGATCACTTTACTGACTGGGATCTATTGACTGCAATCCTTTCTTTTTCTTTAGATACTAGTTTTGTTTTTGTTTGTTTGTTTTCATTTCTTTGTTTCTTGTGATGACAAGAGATGCTAAAGTTGTTCATTTCAGCATACTTAGAAATGTTATCTCTTCCTCTTATTTTGTTCCTATAAATATCAAAAAAAATTCTTTAAATATTAAAACAAATATTTACCCTACTCAGCATGAAAGGAATGTATCAGATAACCAGTAATTTCTTGGAGATCCCCTAGGATTTCTGGACACAAAAGTGGGATTATCAATAGAGGATTCAATCTATCAGCTAGACTTCTTTGAATTATTCTTAGAGTTACTGAGAACAAACAAAATTTAAAATAGTTTATGTAAATAGTGTTTAATATAATACAAAAAATAGGTAGGGATTTATATCCAAACATCTTACAAAATTTTTATTTTGAATTTCAAAATAAAATCCACCCCTTTAATATATTAATTTAGAAATGACATTAGAATGCTTCATATTAGTAGAAATATTTTGAAAACAATAGAGGTGTAAATATTTCTTTATACGATTTAGTAATATTAATATTAAAAAGTGAACAAAAATAAAAGAAGAAAAATAAATAAGGCATCTATTTCATAGCAGCCCAAAGTAATATTCTGAAGAAAACAGATGGAAAAAGATCCCAGAGAAAATTACCACATACACTTTTTTATTGGATATTTTTTCTTTGTTTATTTAATTTTTATTGGATATTTTATTCATTTGCATTTCAGATGTCATCCCTTTGCCCATTTCCCCCTGCAGGGGATGGCTTGGTCAGGCATCAATGAGAGAAGAGGCCCTTTGTCCTGGGAAGGCTCAATGGCCCAGTGCAAGGGCGGGTAGGCAGGAGTGGGTGGGTTGATGGGGGAACACCCTCAAAGAAGCAGGGGTAGCGGGGATGGGATACAATATTTCTAGGGGGAAAACTGGGAAAGGAGATATTTGAAATATAAAGAAAACATCGATGAAAATAAAAAGGAAAAACCCAACAAATATCAAATTATGTCAGTTTAGAGAAATACTTGGAATAATTGGTCTATAACTCTTAAAATGGTGATTGACTGATAGAGAACTATTTATTCATTTATTTATTTAAAGCGAGTTATCTCTAGAAGTCTGAACTTGTGTTTGTACTAGTGATAAGAATAAGGGGTAAAGGGAAAGATAAACTTTAAAATGAGTTTCTCAGTGTTAATTTACAGTGTCTGCTGTTGATTTAAGATGTATGGTTCAATTGCTTGCTTCCATATTGACATACATTCATGAACAAGACTTGAAAGTTGTTGCTCGATACCTTAAAAGCAAATCATCTTCCTCACCCACTACTGAATGATGAATTCTTCTCCCTAGTAACATGCTTTCAGGTTCTTCTATCTATTCACATTAAAAGCACTATTATTGTGAGAACACAGCCTTATTTCTCAGTTCTCCATGCCTTTAGGAAATATTGCTATTTTTGAAGAGTAGAATTGTCCTAAATGTTAAGCAATTGGTATGCTGTGAAATTATTGGCACAGATGTAATTTTAGCACCCGGACCATATAAAGTTGTAAACCCCATATCCTTTAGACAATAGGATGATGCAACTATGAATCAGACACTTGGATCTTTCACGTGTTTTAAGCTTCATCTTAACTTTCTAATCATTTGCTTACAGAAGCAATGCTAACAACTTACTATCCTCTTTTCTGGTTATTTTCCAGTATTTGGGAATAATTTAGAATCGAAACTTCATCCACTCATGAGCTACCTGTTTCACTAGCTATTTAAGGGAAGATATTTGCAGGAATGTATCCTGGCATATGGTGTGGCTAGTGAATCTTTCACAGTGCCACTTTTCTTATTGTTTTATGGGCAGAGGAACAAGGCACATTATAACTATAGAGAGTAATAATTCACTAAAGGCTCTTTTTTTTTTTAAGTTAGCCTTCACACTAAATTATGAAGGCAAATTGTTTCTTGGAGTAAACTGGAATTTATGGCTTGTGCATAGTTTCCTGTAAATGTCCTTTCAAATGAAGGATGCCAGGCAGAATACAGAGGGGTCTGTGTTGACATAGGGGTAGAAGAGTGTCGAGCGACTTAGGTAGAATTATGATTAATGGTTTCTAAACAGTTATGGAAAACATTTTAACCAAGATTTAACAAATGTCACAAACAAAATAAATAGAAGGGACACAGGCAGTGTACAGCAAATTACCAAGCATAAATTTAGTTGCTAAGATGTTCCCTTATCCATCTAAATCCTTCCCTCCCTGTGCACTCACGTCTAACATTTTATAATTAAGGACCAGTATTTTCATTCCTCAAAAAGCTATAAGACATAAGCTGTAAACACTCTTAGCAAAGGCAAATCTTCAGTCAATTTCACAGTACTTTGTAGTTGCATTATAGTATATGATATGTGACCTGGTAACCCTGATCCCTTGGTACTCTGAGAAATCTAAACCTTGATAAACCTATTCCTCCAAGTGTAAAATATTGGATAAAACTTCTCTGATCATACAGTTTACAGTTTTACATGTAAATTATAAGTAGAAGTGTATTAGGTATCATTTTTTCCTGTTAAAGTAGGACAGAAAGGGAATGAAGATCTTCAATTCTAATTCTTGGTGATTTTTCCAGCACCTTTCCTAAGTTACTTTCCTCTTTACTCAAATGAATTCTCCACAATAAGTTTAACTCATGACTGCAATAGATTATATATGCATCTAAGATATGCAGAATCAGGTTAGAGATGGTCTGAATTTCTTCATCTCCCATCAAGTAAATTCAATGTATCTTTCCATACAAAGTTCCTGGACTGTATGTTGCAAACTGAAACAATTTAATCTGTTAAAAATGTGTCAATATTTTATAAAATATACCTCTTGAGATTTTAAGGAAAATGTCATTAAAGAAACAAATAAAATGAGCATAGTTAATAAACCTATTAATATTTTAAAGTAATAATTAAAACTTAAATGCGTACTATAAACATGATGATGGAACATACAGATCCTAAGCAATACTTGAAAAAAATAGTTATAGGGAATAACAATTTGTGATAAAAGCTAATATTAAACTGATTAAATAAAAGCTCTAAATAGTTCTGAAAAACAAGGAAAACATGATTTTTAAAATATTAAAGCATGTTTATTTTTTGAGCAATATCCAATTGAACAACAATTATTGGACATTCTAGAATTAGTATTTAAATAAAATTATTATATTTCATTGAAGAAAATTTATATTTTTATTAAACTTTGCATATAGACAAAATAATCTTTGACACACTTCACAAAATTATTTCTGTCATCTGCATATAAAAATGTTATAAAATAATCATAATCTTTTATAGTTTTAATATTTTAAAGTATATAAACTTTATTTGAATATGAAAATATGAATCAGTTATGAGAGATTTGATACTAAGAAATTAAGTTTAGAGAAATAAACAGTTAATACTATAAGCTTTTGGATTTTACCTGTCTTGCTATGCAAAACTTCACTTTTCACATATAATCAAACAATATATTCATCTTGGTGGACGAGCAAACCGTGTTTACATAAAACAATTTTACTGTTAGTTTTTTGTGAAACAAAATATCACTTTGTTGCTCAAGTTGTCTTTGTTCTTGAAATTTAATATTATATTGCCTCAAATTTCTGAGGATCCAGTTTTCATGTTGCATCTATCATGCAATAATAACAACAATAATAATAATGTAATAAAGATTGATAGAAATTTGAAGTGGAAGGTTCATTTTATTTTTAATTACATTTTTCTGTGCATGTGTGTATGAATGCATGTTGATGAACATTTACAATTGTACAGAAACAGGAATTTGAGATTCTGTGCCTTTTGTGTACATACTTATAGCAACATAGGGACAGCTTTAGACGTTGTTCCTTGAGCACTGTCTCAATTTCTTCTGAGACAGATTCTTACATTGGCCAGGAATATGAAAAGTAGGCAAGCCAAGCTGGGCAGAAACCCCCAGGGATTATTCCCACTGCTGAGATGTCCAATTGTGCCATAACATATGGCTCATTTTGCAGAGGTTCTGGGATTGAACCTAACTTCTCATGCTGGCAAGGCAAGCATTTTCCCATCTGACTGATTCCTGTGGTGATGCTACAGTACTTTCAATTTTTATCATCTTTATTAAAACTGCAATAGAATTTTTGGAGAGATCAAAATGTACAGGTAGTAGAATGTGAGAATATTTTCATTTAATCATATTTGGGTTTACAAACATAAATAATGGCTTAATATGTGATTTTTTTCAGAGTTTCTTCTATGATGATTAAAGTATATCAACCAAAAATAAAGCAGGATTCTAACACAATGTCTCCTTCATAGACAGTATTAGAAATTTAAGAGTTCATTGTTTGCACTTGTGTGTTTCATAAAAGTTTTTTGAATCCTGTACTCGTAATATAAGCATGGGTCAAACATATTTTGAGTTCTTTTTGCATGAATATATTACCATTTGGTGGTGATTCATTTGATGTGATAAGGATTGCCTATAAAACACACAGTGGGATCATTATAATTCTACAGAACAAAATCTCACTCTTATAAAACTATTGAAATTGAGTATTCTTGTATATTTAAAATATTATAATCATTTTCTCATAAAATGTTTTACATGAAATAAAATTACGTTTTCATAATTCACATCTAAATTAGAATGTAAAAATGCAAAGTAGATTATAAATATGCAGAAATATTAATGAGATTTGGTTAAACTTGCATATGGTTGTAATTATTCTTTGCTACAGAAGAATGGATTTTAATGATTTTGAAAACCGGGACATTGTTTTACACTAGATGTATGTATACTTAGGGAAATTTTATTTTCTAATGAGAAAACTATAAACATTGTAACTATGATATTCTTTTTTAAATTAAGGAAATAGATTCAGAAAACAAGAATCCTTTGTAAACCCATTACTCCCTAAAACAGACTAATAATGCCCTAGGCAAAAGAACCAAGAAGATTTATACACTAGTGTAATTTTATAGTTTTATATGTTATTCCCAGTTCTTTCTCTTTCAAGACAACATAAAAGACTATTTAGTTCAATAAAAGATGACTTGCTCTTTCTAAACAACTGAAAATTATAAAAGTTTTACTACCACTGCTATTAAATTGGGTTTCCTTTGACAGGCATAAAGCCAGACTCAAACAATCAGGGTGTGAACTTTCCTATACTGTGAGCCAAAGTGATGAATCTTTATAAGACTATTATTTTCAACATTCAATGTACTAAAACAAAGGTGGTAAAACGGATGCAACTTTGTTATCTCTATGATTTCATTAAAAGAAGACCACCTGTTGTTTCAAGAACTGAGGCATCACCCTATCTGAATCAGTACAAGTTTTCTAATACTTTTTGTCTTAGTTTTGAAAATTTTTTAAAGAATATATTTAGATTTTAACCAATTTTTGACATTTCATAATTTACTCATGACATGTGTCAGGCTACACACTATACTTTTCTCTTTTACAATTGTTCTTCCTCCAAAATTACCATTGAAGAAATATCCCATCACTGCTCCCCAATCATTTAATCTAAGATATAATTTTTGTGCCACAAAGGGAAATTGAGAGAAAAAGCTTTTCTTTTATAACTTTGTGGACCATTTTCTTGTTGTATAAAATGGAGACTGGACTGCAAGTGATGAGCCTGCCCTCGCAGACCTGTCTTTCATGTTATTCCCCATTTGAGATGTTGTATAACTTTTGCTCATCTGTTTGAATAGTCAATGTCAAGTATGAGAAAATACTTTAATAGTGTATTTTTAAACCCACAACTATATGTATAGGAGATCAATAAATAGTCACTGAAGAAATAATGAAGTGAGAGATGATACTCAATAAAAAATACAAAAAAGGGATCCTATTCAATCTATGATATAAGAGGTCTATTCAGGTTGAATACGTGGACTATGGTATGATTTCATCACAGAAGACAGCCAAACTACAGATGGCCATATCTTACAATATTATTTATGTTCACATTCAAAAAACAGCAACACACCTAATATCAGAAATAATACATTTTCATATCACTGGAAAAAAAGATAGTTCATCTTTAAGTTTACTTAAGCAACCCTAAGTTGTTTATTAAAACAGTTATAGCAAGGTTCTTTAATTTCCACAAATAAAGCTGTTAAAGAATGTTGGTTTTCCCTTCCATCTGATATCTAAAGAAAAGCATTCATTATTGAATATATAGTTATACTCTTATGAAGTGAATTTTACATAAAGATGTTTCCATGGAATAATAATATTTTAAATTGCTTCATTTTTTCTCTTAAAATTCAACCTGCTTGGCAATTGTTATAACATTAAACTTTCCAGACAACTATTTTTTTCTTGTTATTGTTTTACCTTGCAATTATGCTAAGACACAAAAATTCTTCATTGAATATAAATTCATGGTAATAAAAGCATGTAAAAGTTGAATTATTGCTCCCAAATCACATAAGCAATTATTTGGAAAATTGATATATCCTGAAGTGTTTCTTTTGTCTCGTAGTTTTATAATGCTTGTCTATTTTTACAAATATTCACAACTTTGTAGAGATTTCCTTCTGAAATCTTGCATATGCAACAGTTCAGAAGACAAAGTCTCCTGAAAGAATTCCACAGAAACCAAATAATTTTTAATGATAAGGAATATGCACAGGTCATCTACAGTCTCTGACCTTTATTTTTCATCACTGTAGACGATTAGGAGCCAGGTCTACATGATGAAATAACGAAGTCATTAGTGGTAAAAGAAGGCAGAGTTTTCACATATTTTACTGAGTACCTGACTGAACATATGTGGTTAATCTCAGGTTAACATAGCAATACCTTACAGATATAAACAAGTGTATGTTCCAAAGAAAAAATGCCTCAGTTTTAAATATGGGAATTGAATCTACAGTAAGTATAAATTGTAAAATCAAAAATTTCAAGAAACAATTGAATTACAATAAATAATTATTTAAACCAAATAAATAAAGAAACTATTTTTTTGTGAGTTTAGCAAATGGTTATATTTATGCACCCTCTCAAACTAGACAAACATTACCAGTACTCCAAGTTTTGATGTTTCATCCTTGTGTATCTTTGAAGTATATTAGAATAGAAGCAGAAGAAACAATTCAGTTTATATTTTCGTCCGACATTGTTCAGAATGGGATAGAAAGTTTAGGTAGTGTTTTCATAATGTAAAATAGAAAGTAATATGGTGAACTGACTTTAGATTCTTGGTAATTATGCTTGTCATATTTTTATTTTCAAACCACATTTGCTAATGCCCATGTAAAGCATCACTATTTATTGTTATTCAATCATCTTAGCTTCAGTCTTTTATAAGTAATGCATTAGCACTATACTGTATAAACTCAGTAAATATAAATATATAAGTGAGGAGAGTTTTCCACATGTTATTTTGTATTTATTATTAGATCATGAGATTAGAGAATGAGTGACATTTTATATGCCATCACAATCATTGTTTCTTTTTTAATACCCCTAAGCACGGTAAAAAGGTACTGATAAAAATAAGAAATGATTACTAACAAGAAAACTCACTAGTAAACATTAATTGTGTACTAAATATGTAAGTCAGAATGCTTGAGAAGAAATTACAGTTATTTTGGAGAGAAACAATGATGTCACCAAAAAAAAAAAAACAATACTTCATTTAGTTTCATTAGCCTACACTTGGCAACATATATCTTCCTTTATTTCTAATTCTCCAAATTTAATGAACTAAAAGAACAAATTATTGCTCATTCTCTAACCTGACAACTGCATCTCAAAAAACCTTAGGCATGTCCGTTGCTGCTCTATTCACAATAGCTAGGAAAAGAAAACCCTGAATATCCTTCAACCTCATAACTGATAATAAAATGTCTGTTGTGTATGCTATAAAATATTATTCAGGCATGAAAAAAATTAAATGATGAATTTTGCTGGTAAATAGGGAGACATTTAAACGATCATATTGAGTGAAGTAACTAACACTGGCCTTCACCCAAACTAAAAATATCAAAGTAAAATGTATCATTGCCTGTAATAAAGAAGACACTGCAGGGCCCTCTAAGTGAGAAAAGAGGGTGGTATTTAGAGAGAAGGGAGTATTTTCCTGGATGGAAATATATATATATATATATATATATATATATATATAATGTGTGTGTGTGTGTGTGTGTGTGTGTGTGTGTGTGTAGTTAAACATATGTAGCTGGGGGTAGTTTTTCTCATCTGAGCTGATGATGCTCACTCCAAAGCTAAAGCCTAACTGGCAAAGAACCCCAACTTTAGGCATGAGAAGCCCTTCTTTGGACTATTGGTACAGATTTTCCAAGAGACTTTCAAAACATACAAACTATAGGTATTGACCTTGACCACCCAAGTGGAAAAGAAGTTCCTATACTGAAGAAACTATGCAATTCAGAAATAAAGCCCAGAGGCTATTGTGTTGTAACTGACCTGAATACATACTCCCTAAGGACTAAATTTCATGGTTCCAGGAAAGTTTTGAAATGAAGGAAACAATCAATAGTCCTACTAAACTATGACATCTATGAACCATACCAGTGAACAGCATAGCAGGGTCATAATAAAGGTTCAGTAGTGACTGCATACCAATCAGTAATCAACAGATTTAGGTATGATACCCACTCTACAAGAGGGAAATAAGGACTGCTACTAGAAACCAAGTAAACTACCCAGGGCTGGTAAATTCATGGGTTTTGAAGGATACTCTAAAACAAACAATTCACCAAACCAGCATAATCCCTAACTACACTCTAAATATTTGTCTCTATACTGACTGATAAGTATAGTCCTCATTCCCCATTAAGGAAAGTTCTGTTTGCAACAGATGGAGACCATTAAAGAAAATTAAAACCAATCAAGTACAGACTTGTGTTTGGACAGGGAGGAAATTAAAGTGTTTAGACTCAGGGATTTCTACCTTTTCTTTCCCGTTCTTTACTCTTCTTTCTTAGGTAAAGGAAAGGGAGTGGAAAAGGAAAAGGGGGTATAATTAATATTATAAAAAATAGAAAAACAGACAAATAAGCATAATATATTAAATTTACTCTTAAACACATTATATAACCATAATCTTACATTAATAGAATTTTTTAATATTTGATGCAAAATTAAAGTCATAGTTTCTCACATTGGTACAGAATTTATATATAGATAGATATAGATATAGATATAGATATAGATATAGATATAGATATAGATATAGATATAGATATAAATGTAGATATGGGTTTAAGGTTTTCACTGGTATAAAATTTTATATACTGATAAAAAAATAAAATTAATATTGTTACTCTTAGATAGGCATTGTGCCTATACAACTCATTTAGGAATATAAAAGTCTTTTTAATAGCTCCTATTAGAGGGCTAATATCCAATATATATAAAAAAAACTAAGGAAGCTAACCACCAAGAAACCAAATAACCCAATCAAAAATGGGGCATACAACTAAACAGAGAATTCACAACAGAGGAATCTTGAATGGTTATGAAGCACTTAAAAAAATGTTCAAAGTCCTTTTTCATCAGGGAAATGTAAATCAAAATGACCCTGAGGTTCCACCTTACACCAATCAGAAAGTCTAAGATCAAAAACTCAGGTGACAGCCCATTTGGTGAGGATGTGGAGAAAGAGGAACAGTCCTCGGTTGCTGGTGGGATTGCAAACTGGTACAATTACTCTAGAAATCAGTCTGGAGTTTCCTCAGAAAATGGGAAATAGATCTACTTGAAGACTCAGCTATACCACTCTTGGGCATACACCCAAAAGATGCCCCACCATGCCACAGGGGCACATTTTCCACTATGTTAATAGCAGCTTTACCTGTGACAGCTAGAAGCAGAAAACAATCCAAATGTCCCACAACAGAAGAATGGTTACAGAACATGTGGTTCATTTACACAATGGAATACTACTCAGCTATTAAGAATGAAGACATCATGAGTTTTGCAGGCAAATGGATGGAACTAGAAAATGTCATCCTGAGTGAGGTAACTCAGGCCCACAAGAACATGCATGGTATGTACTCACTAATAAGTGGATATTAGCCAAAACATGTTCAGAATACCAAGGATACAATCCACAGAACTCAAGAAGGTTAACAATTCAAAGGAGCCAAGTGAGGATGCCTAAACCCTAATTTGAAGGGAAAAGAAAGCAATCACGGGGGTGAGTAGGGAAAAAGAGAGAGAGCTGGGTGGGAAAAAACTCAGAGGGGGAAGAGGGGAAGATGATCAGGTATTGTGTGTGGGGGGGGGTTGGGGGGGACAGATCTGAAGCCCCGAGGGCCAGCAAAAATATGGAAACAAAAAACCTCAGGAGGTAGGAGGAGGGGGGACCCTCTTGAATGTACTAGAGACTCTCGGAAGTGAAAGACTCTCAGGACTCAAAGGGAAGGAGGGACATGAGATGAAATGGCCTACCTTAGGGAGAGGGTACTTGTAGAGTCCATCTTCAGTAGAAAGACAGGACATCAAGTGGAGGGAAGGGGTTGCCATACCATACCACAGTCAAATACTCTGATTCAGAATTGTTCCTGTCTGAAAGAACTGCAGGGACAAAAATGGAGAAGAGCCTGAGGAAAAAGAGGTCCAGCAAAAGGTCCAAAGTGGGATCTAGCTCAAAGGGGAGACCCCAGTCCTGACACTATTACTGATGCTATGGTGTGCTTACAAACAGGGGCCTATCATCACCACCCTCCAAAAGGTCCAACAAGCAGCTGAAAGAGTCAGATTAAGATAATTTACATCCAGCCAATACACAGAAGCTGGTGACCCCGTGGTTGAATTAGGGAAAAACTGGAAGAAACTGAGGAGAAGAGTGACCCTCTAGGAAGACCAGCAGTCTCAACTAACCTAGACCTCCATGATCTATCAGACACTGAGCCACAACCAGGCAGTATATACCAGCTGAAATGAGGCCGCCAATACATATACAGCAGAGGACTGCTGGATCTGGACTCAGTCAGATAAGATGAATCTAACCTTCAAGAGACTTGAGGCACCATGGAGTGGGGATGTCTGGCGGGTGGGTGTGGGGTGTGTGTCTCCTTTAGGATCGATGGACTCAAAGCCACAGGTAGTAACCTAGAATTACAGTACCTGGCACAGACTCATTCTTATTTGATGGGAGTTAAGGTTTGTTGATTGTTCTCAAGATATAAGTGCCAGCACTGCACTCTTGGGGTTTCTTATTATGATGGTTATAGGCTTTGTAGCTGAGAAGAGACTGCAAATTGTTATTTTTCCTTTTTTCAGCTTACAGGTAACTTTTGGGCAGAATAGGAGCTAGTCTTTAGAGAGGAGGTTTTGATATCAGTTCCAAGTTGATTCCTCCAAGTTCCTGATCTGACATGTGTGTTCTCTTCTACAAGAGGACTTTCCCTTCGAGATTAGTCACTTTTCTGATCCTCAATTTTATTACACCTAAAGTGGAACTTAATAGTTATTTAATAAGACATTATGAAATTGAGTACTAGAAAGATGCATGTATTTTACATATGTTCAAGTATGTAATGCTTCCCAATCTTAAATATAGGTATAGATTTGGATATTTTCCTAAACAATAACTTTACTGTAACAAAACAGATGATATAACAAGAGAACTAGTGCAGCAGTAATCAGTGAAAACCAATAAAATCGAAATATAATGTTTTTTTTTTTTGTTTTTTAAAAAGCAGCAAGAGTGAATACAAAGAAAGACTGTGGGAGAGACTGGCAGTTCCTGGATTTGGTCTTTGGACAAGAATGAGATGCAATGTGTACAGATCTTTAATTGTTTCTTTAAAAGCACACTGAGGCTAAAGTGTGTGAAGCTGGGATTATGTCTGCAGTTGTGTTAGTAGGGTGGACTCGTGATGCTTTTGTGATGTTGACTAATGTACTATGATTACACAAGTTTATTGTAACAATAGTGTAAAGTGGGCAATGAGTATGCATGAACTTTCTGACATTTTCGACCACAAAAAGTAAATCATAGTAAAGTACTGATTAAAGTTCCCACAAAGTTCATTCCTGTGTGAAAGTTATTTTAAAATTTAAGTTATATTTATTTCATTAAAATAACATGGCTCAGGATTTTTTGAAAGATAGAATCTCAGTATACAGCCCAGTCTGGTCTTAAACTTACAATCCCTCTGCACCAATCTCTTAAGTGCTGGGATTGTACATGTTTGACATTTGCCTAGCTGTTAAGGCTATTCTCTAATTTTGATCGACTCGAAGATACTTTTCATTCATCAACACTATGAAATTATCCTAGCAATGGTTTTTGTTGTTTTTTATATTTTGAAAGAAAGGGGTATTTTCCTGGTAATACATTGTTAACATTCAGAATTACAGAATAAGTAAACATACACAAGTTAGGGAAAACACAATAGCTATGATAATTAGCTTTGTGAAATTGTGCTAACATTAAAAACAAATAGAGTTTGTAAGGCCTTAGAGAATTATTCAAATCCACAAAGCTTTGCACACCCGTTAAAATATTTTCCTAAATTGAAAATTATTTGATCTTTGTCCCTACGTGTCATTTTATGTGGATGAGATGTGAACGCTAGCAAAATGACTGGACATTTGTAACATCTTGATGTCTGTTTGCACTCTAGCTTTATGTTGGCATTTGTCTTGCCATTTGTGCATGTGTGTCTCTGCTTGTCTTCCTGCTCAAAAGTAGCCGGAGAAATGCTGCAGCCATGTTTGGAGCTGTGTCTCCCCCCAGAGGCTTTTCAACAGTGCTTCTGGGGATTTGTTCACAGACACTGCTTTTATTAGTTTTTTTTTTTCTTTTTTAAATTTTAGATTAAGAATATGGGTAGTTAATTAATAGGGTTGTCTCCAAGTTAGTTAAATCTTTTTGAAAATCTACAGAGAAGCATTGAAATACATTAAAAATATGACCAGATTTTAATCTTAATAATTTGAGAATGTATCTGACCATGTTTTTTTTTCTTTTAATTTTGCTCTTCTGGCCATTTTTATGTTGATTAAGGGAAAAAATAAGACCAAGTACGAGGGGCTTGTTTACATAGCTGCTATGTGTACAGTACTTTGAAGAGAAACATTTGTAGACAACTATTATGTTACAAGCAAGTGTGTTAAGTGGTTACTCTTTGTAGAATTCTAGTTTTATCCTGATTTAGCTTGAAAAGGAGTTTTTATAAAGCTATTCATTTTCTAGTCACTAATATTACTTAGTCTATATTTAGATAAAGAAAGGCGTATTTGAAAGTACTTTTGTTGCTACAATCTATTTTGTATTTAACAATAGTTATGGGAGGATGTTACCCAGAATTTGCCACGTATTGGATTTTATTCACTTCTTCCCACAACATGATTTTTCTCTTTATTAGTTGTCACATTAGGATTCTTTCACGTTTTGAACGATGAAAGACTTAGGTGCATCTGCCACTCTAGAAACTTTTAGGCATTTTTTAAACGCAACACCAAGAAACAGCAAATCAGGTAGTATGTGCAATTTTTCACTGAGCAAATTACTTTTCTGAAGGGGACCAGATAGCTGTTGGGGTAGGTAATTGGATGGAGAGCTTCTCACCTCCAGGGTGGCCTTTGAACCTAGAGAGGGTCAGTGGTGACAGAAAGCCATTACCCTTTGATTGCTGTTTGCTGATCTGTGTGAAATAAGTTGATGGCATCCGTTCAGTTTCTAGTGGACATGTGTACGAATCACATTTGGCATCCTCGTTGGTAGTTCCAGAAAAAGAAAGATGGATTGGGCAGGTTGTGATGTTACACTGACCCTCCAGTTTAGGATGGACTTTCTTCAGAGAGAAACTTACCTTTATTGTAACCCACACTTCTTGCCTACTTGGTGCCAGACTACCAAAGCACTTACGGTATTAGAGACCTGAGATCAAGACTGTAATACACTCCAATTTTCCTTAGAAAATAAGTAAAAATCTTTATCTAATCTCCAAAGACTCTTCTTCATTCTGAATCAAATAAAAATTGAGTAACTATTAATACAGTGCATGAATAAACAACAGATGTATAAGCACAAAGATGGCACCTAGTGTTTGTTTTTAAACACTATTAAGTATATTGATGTGTCTCCTGCTGTAATCTAAGTTGCCTCCCATTCTCAGAAAGATTCACAAGTCCAATTTTTTGCCTTGATTCATATTTCCTTTATCTGAAATAATAATTTCATGGTTATCTGAGGCTGCCAAATTTTTTGATTTGAGATATGTGGTCTATAGAGTTTATGCTCTTGATCTGGGCAATAAAATTGCCCAAATTATACTAAGTTTTAAGGAAATTTACTATTCTTCTTGGCAAAATGCCCTTCAGGGTCCATGGGTTGGCCATACTTACAATTTAGGCTTTTATATCAGGCCTTCTGTGAGGCCCAGTCTTCATAATAAAGTCATGTGGAAATACTCTCAATGTAACAATGTCATTTTGCTTTCTACATGATATGATTAAGTAAATTATCATATTTTGGTTGCAGAATACCTTTTGTATTAGATTTCAAATAAAAGACCTTAAGGTCATTTTTCTACCTAATTCAGTGAGAATGGGAATACAAGAAAAATAAATAATGGATGAAAACATAGTGCCAAATTTAAAGAAACACAATTCTGATAGCAGTACACAGGTAAAATGAATACCAAAGATGTACGCTGACTAAAAGCAGACAGACATAATGAGAAAATCCAAGATTATTTTATAATGAGTAACAAGGAAGAATCCATTATGTAAATTATAGAAATCATTAGAGCGGAGATGTTGAATGGCTAGAAGCTTGAAAGTGTTTTTTATTTTGACTATTTTTTAGTTCAATTGAGTGAGATTAATTTTATAAGACATATAGATATAAATGTGTATGTATGTGTACATATACACTGTTGGGGTTCAAGATTCAACACCAAAACCACACAAACACTGATCTCAGTCAGAAAGGGATGGTTTATGGAACAGGGGCCCTAAGACTGACAGATCAGGGCCAGAGCTCAGAATTCGGTGCTGAGGCTATGGCCTCAAACACTTCTCAGTGATGGACAATAAAGGAAAAACTACAACGAGCTCATCTGCAGGTGAAGGAAGTGCTACCTGGTGGTCAACTCTGACTCTGACTCTGACTCAACCTATTTTTGGATAGCTAGATGGAACAGTTCAAACTTAACTTTATTCTGATTGGTCCTAAGGTAACCTTACTGTTGTAGGGTTTTTTTTATAAGGTTAACAAAACTCAGGACATACAGAATATAGCAATCTATGTGATCAGCATGACCTTGCTATGAGTCAAGTTATCTTTCTGTGTCAATGACCATCAGGCATATTAGAGCAACAGTATGAAATAGCAGGCAGGCATGGAACAAAATGGCTACAGCTATGCTAGAGGGGCAGGCTTTAACATATCACATATTTTTAGTGTGATTTATTTTTATTTAAAATCACATATTTTAAATAAGAATTTAAATATGTTCATACATTGCTGGTATACTGTAATTTATGTGAAAATATAAAATTATGAAAAAATTAGGATTAATAGTGACTGAACTTGAACATTGATCCTCTAATGTTGTGCCTTTGATTCTTGCTCAAGCCAATTTTTTTTATCAATGATATTTCCATGAATAGATGAGACCTGTCATGTCAAATGAGTTTGTTTGGGATATTTATATTTTATATAAACAAGTGTTCTAAATATTTCATTGTGATAACTCTCTGTGGCAGCTATTATTAGTTGTCAACTTGAATACTTTGAGAACGTACTAAAATTCCAAGTAAATGGACCAGCTGGACACACTGTGGGATTCTTCTTGATTGGATCATTTGGAGTGAAAAATCTCAAATTAAACCCAGATCATTTGGGGTCAGTAAAATCACCATAAATCTGGGCCACATCTTCTTATGGCAGCCTATATAAAGGACATAAATCAGAAGCTTTACTTTTTGCCTACTTGTTCTCCTTTTCACTGGCAAGTTTGTACATTCTGCTGCTGCTGGCCTTTGGGACAGGTTCTTCAGGATTCCAGCTTATACTGCAGATCAGCTTGTGACACACAGCCTCCTCCTGGACTGGAAAGCTAGTGGATATTTGGACTTTCTTTCAGGATATGGCCATTGTTAAAATAACTATATCTCAACCTGTAAGCCACTCTAGTAAATCTCTCCTTATACATATAGATTAATTTTATGATTTCTGTTCCTTTAGAGCAGTGGTTGTCAACCATACTAATGTTGCAACACTTTAATAAAGTTTCTCAGGTTGTCGTGCCCCAACCACAAAATGATTTTCATTGTTACTTCAAAACTATAATATTGATTTTGTTATGAATCATAATGTAAATATCTGTGTTTTATGATGGACTTGAGTGAAGATGACCCTATGAAGGAATCATTTAATGCCTCTAAATGGATCATGATCAATAGGTTGAGAACCACTGATCTAAAGAAACTTGATTAATAAGTTCTCCAAATTTGTGAGACGGTAAATATAATATTAAATTAAGATAGTAAAATTTAAACTTATCTAAATATTTTCCAAATTATCCAGTACTATTAATTAATATGATATTTATCATATACACACACATATATATACATCATATACATGTGCATATATGTGTGTATAGGTATGCATATATATATATATAGATATATATATATATATATATATTGCTTGCACTTTCTCAAAAGAGCATTAAAGATCATAGTAAGAACAAATAATAATATATGTGACAAACATTATATTAGATCCTGCCATAACATTAAGATGAAGGTCATCTTAACATTCATGTGAAGGTCATCCTTTCTCAATCAGAGAAAGGATTTCTGATTGAGAAAGGATGACCTTCACATGAATTCCTGATTTAACAAATTTAATTCAGGAGAAAAAAAAAAGGGATTCTGGAATGAAATTGTAAAAAGTAGGATAGTCAATATGAGACCTGAAAATCAAAGTGAAAAGCACACTAAATTCTTATGGATATTTACTTAATATCCAATTGACCTATATAATAGTAACTAAGTTCATTAACCAGGGCTGTTCACAGAAGACATTGATACAATAGACAAATGGAACTTAGTATCTATTGTTTGTGAATCACATGGATTAGCACTGTTTTGTTTTTCCTTTGTTTTACTTCATTCAATTACCGTATTTCATGGGAGGTATTTTATTTACTTTGTGTAGTAAGAGAAATTAAAACCCTACTTCTGCTTCTTCTTAACAATCAGCAAACAATGAAGTTAAAATTTGACCTCAAGAAGCCAAGTTTCATAGCACTTCCTGTTAACCAATATGCATTATTTCTCATCTACTTCATGCTTTATATATCAGTGAAGTTTTTACACATTGATCATCTAACCATCTTCATCATTCTATGTCTGTTTGTCTATCATCCATTTCTCTCTCTCTGTCTCTCTCTATATATGTATATTATATTATATATATTATATATATAATCTATCTCATATTTACATAATAGAAAATCAGTTTTTATACAGTTATAAAAATAAGAAATCTGCAGATGTGTTTATCTATTTTAAGATTCAAGACACCTGAGGGTGTTTCATTTCAAAAGCCAACAATCTCCACACTTCACAGGAGCCATAATTTTGCTTAGACTTTTATGAAAGGAAACATCACTGACACAAACTCATGTAGATAAGGAAAAAAACACAAACCGAACACAAAAAGAATACTCTGCTGTACTAAGCTAACAGATTTCAATGTTACCTTTACTGGGAAACAAAAACAAAAAACAAGAAAATACTTAAACAAATGTCTTGACATCATAGTCTAAACAAGTCAATAACAAAGTAATGATCAAATATATTCAAATGTGAAAAATAAATATTTCATATTTTTAATTTAATTTAAATTACATCAAGTTGGAAAGAAATTATGGATCATTTTACATCTTGTGCAATTAAAGGAGAATGACTAACAAATGGTGGCATTTAACTATTACCTATTCAAGTTTTTAACAGATTGTTATATGTTAGAAGAATATGCCGGTTAAAAATACATCAATATCTAAATATTTATTTCCTTGATTAATTACAACTGTTTCAGAATTAGATGACAAAAATATAGGAAGAATTTGAGGAACATATAAAATTATTAAAGACATCATCCAAATGAGAGTATTTATAGATAACTTAAAACATCTTTATTGGGGTAATGGAATATTTTAGTGATTATTAAAGAAGATGAGTTCATTTTAGCTCAAAGCTCAAGAAGTAGAGAATTTTGAGACTCTGTCATACATATGCCAGGCCTCTGTGAAGCTAAAGAATTGATTTGAGAATGTCAAACTAGAAATTGCAAGGGATATTTATACCTTCTGCCAATGAGCAGAGATTTCTGGGAAATTCAGCCATGACTCTTTCTTTGACATCATCTTTCCCTAGTCTAGTAGTTCTTGCTTGTTGTTATGGGGTTTTCAGCTTCTGTTGCAATGGACTTTGCCATTTAGCACACTGAAGATAAAGTTTGCCCAGCAGTCATTCTAGTTACCATTTTAAATATCATTGGTTTCATTTAGCCTACTGGAAAAGAAGCTTAAAGCTTACACATATCCTGTCCTCAAGTAAAATCAAATAAGTCTGTGATACAGATTCAGTTGTGTTATCTAAGCACACCTCAGTGGACTATAGGCAAATAATTCATTGTGAGCATAAAGATTAATATCATACAAATGATTCCAAGGCCACCATTGTGTATTTAAATCAATCTGTCCTGATGTTCACAGTTTTGAACTGGGTAATAACCTTGCAAGTCTCTGATGTGACTTTAACTTTTTTTTCATTATTACTTACATTATTACTCTTCTTATAAAGATGGAATTTCTATTTTTAACTTTTTTATTGGTTATTTTATTTATTTACATTTCAATGTTATTCCCCCTTCCCAGTTTCCTTTCCACAACCCCCTATCTCCTCTTCCCTCTCTCTGCCTCTATGAGGGTGCTCCCCTACACACCCACCCCCTCCTGCATCAGCAGCCTAGCGTTTCCCTATTCTGGGGGAATCAAGCCTTCACAGGACCAAGGGGACTCTCCTCCCAGTAATGCCAGATAAGGCAATCTTGTGCTACATATCCAGCTGGAGCCATGAAGAAATAAAGATTAAATTTTAAAAGAATATTTAAGCCTTTATTTGATTTCCTATGTTGAAGACAACTTTTTGTTCCCTTTCCATTGTAGCTCTTACATCCTTAAATCATTATTTTCCTTCCATACATCTTACACTATCCACAAAACACCTTGATGTTCAGTTCCTCATTTCACAGATGCCCTAGACCTTCACCTAAATTCTCCATTTCCTACAGTCTGAGAGCACAAAGACAATTCTGCCAAGGTCTTTGATATTTTGCAACAATGATGGCCTTTGCTCACCTTTTGGACACCTTCCTCTGCATTTTTATATGAGACCTTTTCTGGATAACCTTTACAGTCTGCTCAACACCACTGTGAATGCAAAACACAGCTCTTGCTCAAAATGGAAGCCAAATATAAGTGACCAACATCAAGAAAAACAAGCACTGGTTTCCTTCAAAATGCATCCCACTGCAGAAGAGGTTTAAAAATTGTGATAGTTACAGAACAAAGAAAAGTAATAAATCAATAAATTTCCCAAATATACTGTTTGTGTCATTATGAGTATGAACTGCTATAAGTGAGTTTCTTCTTTATTTTCCAGAAATTAGAAAATAGTTTTTGTGTTGATAGAAGCAGGAAGCCTGTTTGGTTTAACAGTGCATTTCAAAAGTGTTACCTAATAGTCACAATGATCAGCCAGTTACAAATGTTAGACATAATGTCTAATAAGAAGGATAACACATGTCTTACAATAACTTAAGCTGTTGCTTTGTAATATTCTGTCTTTCCAGAATCAGGATTTTTTTTTCTAGTGAGTAAATCAATCTATAGGAATTACTTCATCTTACATGAAGAGGTTCTTTCAGATAGACACAGTGCAAGTAATCTCTAAGAATTTTCTAAGTTACATATGTCTCCACCTTATGAGTAGAATCCTCTCTTTGATTTGAGATATAGTTGAGTTTGGTCCCACTATACACTGAGTTTGAGAGATTCTCCAAACAATATTGGCTGTTATCATTGCCACTGGCTCTCTCAGAGGGTGGACAGTCCCTCTTCCTAAATACACCACTTCTCTAACACTGAATTCAAAAGATCTAATCTGCATATGACAGAAAACCTGCCAGGCAGAAAATATTTAGAATTTTTATTTAATTTTCTTAATAATCCTGTGGGTGGTCGTGTCTCTGGTAGATGACACTAGAAAGTATAAAAACCAAGCTGAATATGTCACAGTGAGTGAACAGACCAGTAAAAAGGATTACCCCTTAGTCTCTGCTTTAGCTCCTGTCTCCAGGTTCTTGCCTTGAATTATCATCCTGAATTCATTGAAGAGATGACTGAAAAAAAAGCAAAAAGAAAGAAAAAGTTTTGGAATTCTGCAATCACAGTAATACACTCCTCCTTTTTACTTTCTTTTCTTTCTTTTTTCATTCTATTCCAAAATCTTTTCAGCTCCCTTCTATAAATCAATTCCAATAATGTAGTAGCCTTAATACATATATACATATATGTACATATATATGTATATATGTATATATATATATGTACATATATACAGAAATATATACATATATACATAGATGTGTATATACATATGTATATATATATATATATATATATATGAACTATAGATAGTTCAATTTTCATTGTTTGTATTTCAGTGTTCTCACTTTATTTGTTTTTTGTTGCTAAAATTTAATGTCACAATTCAGCAATATATTGAAAATAAATTAGTTTTGGAGGTGTCATGGTTCTGGCAACTGAGAAGTGCAAGTATATAGCACCAGCATTTGCCTGGCATCTAATAATAATCTTGCTGACTCTTGGTACAGAAGTAACGTCACCTTTCAAGACATCATTCAAGAAGGTTTGCTTGGACCTCTCCACTTTTTTTCATGAAATCCTCAATGCTGCTAAAGGGGATCTCAATTTTAGGATATGTCTATTTCAAATTTCCTTTACACATCCATATTACATTCACACATAAGTGTTAAAATCATACTCTCAACACATGAAATTTAATGAAACATATTCAATACATAGCCGTGTTGTTCCCTACGACAAAAAAATATCAGGACAATAAAATCCTTATTCTGTTCTAATTCAAAGATGTTATGTGAGGAAATAGAATCTGCACATCTCTTCCTGAGTTTTATGGAAACCATCATTATGTAGTCTTACAGAATTTTCAAAAAAAAAAAATTCCTGTTTTTAAATACTCATTCTACCAAGACTAATGCTTCTCCTTCAAAGTTGTCAAATATAAAATAGGCTGATGATGGCTTAAAGAGTGAGTACAAGCAAGCCAGTGGTGGCTCAGCGGCTTAGGTGCTGACCTGCAGAGGGCAGCTGTGCCCTTCTTCCTGAGTTCGAATCCTGCTGTCTCTCCCTCTTCCCGTGTGACTCTCTCGCCAAGTCTCATGGGGAAAAAATAAATGAGTACAAATTTGCACCAGCAATTTTCTTTGCCTCCTCAAATGGATTTTTTGTTGTTCTTGTTAAGATACTAACCTATACTTTTTTGCCTACAGGAAACCTTCATTTGCACCCTGCAAGCTTATCAGACATTACCATACAAACCTGGATTCCAATAATTAGTAGAGCTCATGTGTTTTTCAAATATTCCTTAGGTCAGTGCATTCTTGATAGTTTTATTCCACCATGTGCATACACTTAACAACATGTAAATGTATTTGCTTTCAACCTGAAATTGTCAAAAACTATATGCTCCTTTTGATTCAACAGCTGCATGTGGTTCATACTTTTGAAACAGACAAGCCAAAGAAGCCATGCAAACATATTATTCCCATTAGCAACCAACCTGTCAATAATGCTCATTTCATTTCAAACACAATCTGGAATAAAATATTGAAATTATAAGCTAATCTGGCTAGACTGATTTTTTTCTTTAAATATGTGTGCAGTATATGGTAAAATGTATCCACACATGTTTTGATTAGCTTATGTGAACTTGAAGCAAGTTTGAATCATAAGAATGGAAGGAACCTTGTTTGAGAAACTCCCTCCATAATGTTAGGCTGTAGGTAAACCTGCAGAACATATTCTTAGTTAATGATTGGTGTGGGACAGCTCAGTCCATTATGGATAATGCTACCCTGGGATTGGTTTTTATGGGTGACATAAGATATCATACTGGGCAAGCCCTGAGGAGCAAGCCTGTGAGTAGCATGTTTTCATGGATTCTCTAAATCATTTTCTACTTCCAGGTTCATGATTGTTTGAGTTCCTGCCCTGAATCCATTTATAATGTACTTAAATAAAGAACAGTAAATAAAACAACCCCCCCAATGTAGTGAGCCGCTGTTTCAGTGGCTACACATTTGCATTTCCAAGATGGCGCTGGCCGCATGTTTCCCCAGCAGTAAACATTCATTCTGCGCAGCTGCCAGGCAGAAAGAGCGCCAGGTCACTGGCCTATCCCGAGGCGTAATATTGGGTGGTGAGTGAGCAGCCATTCAGAAGTGAATACGTCACTCTAGGGTGTATTTAAGGGAGCCTCTTCCGGTTTCTTCGGTCTTTTCCGCTTTTGCTGTTACAAGTAAAGCCTCGTCTGTAGTGATACCCGATTACTGCCTCCGTGTCCTTATTCGCGGGCAAAGGGGACACAGAAGAGGTGCGCGTAACAACTGGTGCCGAAACCCAGGAATTTCAAGGCGCCGCGGAAGACCACCCAAGTTTTGGGGCGGGTTAACAAACTACAGGATACGGGGTCACCTTTGGAAGGTATGCTTGGGGTAGAAACCTTCGTTGCGGGTGGATATTCACCCATTGCCACCGCAGCAATAGCTAGCCTCCTGTTTGCGTTGCTTTCAGCTATTAGGGCAAGTCAAGAGGTTTCAAGAGAGGTCCGCTCCAGGCTATCAGAACCAGAGTGTGTTAGTGTTAGCCGGCATCAGGCCAAGGAGCCTGGAGGTCAGGCCAAGGAGCCTGGAGGTCAGGCCAAAGAGCCTGGAGAGATAGAGTACTCAAAAGGAACAAGGGCTACTGCAGAGTCCATTAAGCTTGAGGACCCTCCACCAGATGGTGGAGAGAGAACGGAGGTCAAAAGGACCCCCCTGTACTTCATTAAGGAGCCTGACTCCATAGAACTGGGCAGCTCCGAGGAGGAGAGCATAGAGGAGGAAGTAGCCGCTTGTGCAAAGGATAGCCGTTCTGAGATAAGACTAAGAAGGATCTTAAGTCACTCAGCCCAGCCCCACCGACCTCGGCCGGAGCCAGCGGCTCACTCGGGCTCGAGGGTCCCCTGCCGTGCTTCTCGGCTCGGGCTGTGGGAACAGAGACACTGCGACAGGGTCTGGGTCAGACCGGTTGCAGAGGCGTCTGCGCTCTGCTACGTGTGGCGGCTTGCAGCCCAGCAGAGCAAGGGAGTGTGCCGCGAAAGGCAGACAGAGGAGGGAGGCAGTTTGCCCTGGGAAGCTGCCTTCCAGCTGCGGGCACACAGGGAGTGTCCTGCGGGCTCAGAGCAAGCAATGCCAGTGATGGAAAAGATGATCTTTGAGGATGTCATGGCTGGGTGCCGTGCAGCCATTGTCCCTCGTAAGAACAAGAGGATACAAGATTGGCTGAGGGCCTGCTGTGGCCCAGGGTGGGAAGCTGTTTGTGTTTATTTCACAGGTGGAAACAATTTAATTTGGGTCCCCACGTGGCTGCTGCAGCCAAAATGGCGGAGCGATGGCGGAGCGCGGCCTGGAGTCGCTGGCCCCCACGTGGTGCAGACGCGACTGCAGGAACGGGAGCCATCGGAGGATCAGAAAGAAGGAAGCTGGATTACAAGATTTCGGCTCTGACTCTCCTGCCATTTTTGGCTGAGTATATCGATGTGGGATTTGGTAAAATCTTAAACTGTTCCAGAGGTTTTTAGTTCAAATTTAAGGTTTTAAATAAAGGCAAAATCTCTCAGTTCGAGACTGCACCTAAACTGGCAGGCAGGCAGGCAGAGGGAGGTTAAGTGCATTTACATTTGAATTAAGACAATGCAGACTGCCTGTAGAAGCCCAGGTGCAAAGCATTTCCTTTTGTTCTGGATCTTCAGACCAGGCCCTAGAAATGTGCTTAAGGGAATTTGTCTTTTGTTCTCATTGTTTCTTGTGAGAGGAGGGGTAAACCTAAGACCCAAAGATTTTACAACAGTCTGTGGGCTAAAGGTTATGACTATGCTGCAGAAATTAAATTTATGCCTGCTTCCCTCCGTAAGTATAGCTGTGCCTGCTGATAGAGTATGGTTCAAATTATTTTAATTCCTCTATATTCAAAGTTGTTAAAAATAAGATGCCTTAGATTCCTTTAATATGTGTTACAATTATTAGAGAATAAAATTGGCTTTTATCCGATATTATCATGGGACAAAAAAGATTGGTTATTAAATTAATCCAAAATAAAGTTCAAATTTAAGTTTTATACAGCCTAACTTGTCTTCTCCAGCTACCATTTCAATAAATGTTTACATAAAAATATTTTTATGCCATTCCTTTACATTTCTGGTAGAGGTAAAAGGTTTATAGGTAATAAATTTATTCATAATGTTTAAGAGACCATGGAGCGATATTTGTTAAAAAAATAATTGCTTCAGAAAATGGGTAATGTTTTATATTTTACATATATATACAAATTTTGTTGCTTTAATACAAAAAGGGTAAGAGGTTAAATCTTTTGGTGTGTATTATATTTTATTAGTGGATTTCTCTAAAGAAATTTTTTCTACAAGCTATTGCTTCAATATAGCGAGCTTTTAAAAATTTTTAAAATACTTGTTACTCCAAAAAAGTATTCAAAAACAGTGTCTTTCTATGTTTGAGTCAATTTGGCTTTAGAAATAGCTCAGCCATTAAAGGCTGGACTTAATTTAAAATATAAAGGCTAAACTCCCAGCGGCCACGTGGTGTCTCACAACCATTTGTGGTGGGGATCTAACGCCATCTTCTGGCTTGTGAGTGTACATGCAAAGAAAAATAGTTTACTTTTAATCTTGATTTACTCTTAGTAATTTTAAAAGTTGTTAAGAGATATTAATTGACTAAAACCTCATCTTAAGCTTACCATAAGAGGATTTAAAACCTCTGTTTAATGTTTTCAAAGGGATGCAAGTCCTAAATTAAATCATATGTATATTTTCTTGAGTTTACCCTGCTTCAACACAATTAAATTATGTGTTGTAGCCACTGTTTTAAATGTTAAAAAGGGGTATATCTGCCTTTGTCTTGTTAAATATGTTTCATAAAGTGCAGAATGTTTTGGCTACAAGATTTAATATCTCTAGTCATTTAAATTACATTAAAAATTAATAAGGTGTTTTGGAAATTCATCTACACAATCGGTGTTGGTATGTGTAGACCCTTCATTTTTCTTTATGTTATCCAACTTTCAGAATAACTCTGATATCTTGGATTGTAAAAATGTTACATGCTTTTTAGCACAAGGCTAGAATGGATCACTGGACCTAGCCTTGGTTGTGCATGTGCCTACCTTTGTGCCCATCTCAGTACATCGTTATGGAGACTTAAAATAGACTTTGGTCAATCAGAGAGTTGATTGGCTCTAGCCCATGTGAAGCGGCTCACAGATGTGGCTCAAATAAGCTGTGTGTCAACAGCCTCACATCCAGGTGTTACACCTCTAAGATTTGTGAATGATGCATTTACTTAAAGCCATAATCTTTCTGCTTATTTAAAAGGAAAGTGGAATGGGAAGTTGGACCAGGTACAACAGCCATTGCAAATCCGGATTTCCAGCCTTGATGGAGTGCGGATGGAGCCTGTTTCCTGTGGAGATTTTACTTCTTAAATGTCTTCTGCCCTTTTCTTTCTTTCTTTCTTTCTAAAGAGCGGGAATAGGCTTGATTGCTACAGCCCTATGATGTGAATTAGTATTCATAGATGGTTGGTTTGTAAGCTCAGAGCCCAGCAAAATAAGTGACAAGGTAGCTTAAAGTCTAAGCACTCGCAAGCCTTGGAGCAAACATCCCTCCCTGAAATTTGACTATCTAGGCCGGGACTGCGACCCTCAGTCTAAGCACTCCAGGGGGTTTGCCCCATTGCACTGGGAAGATGAGAGGTCTAGTCCAGTCAGCTTTTGCCTAAATAATTGTTGTACCTAATAATAGGTTGACAGCCCTCGCACCCCTGGGAGCTATATATACTCCATTGCACAGGGATGGGTGTCAATTCTCTTTATATTTCCTTAGCCCGTGCACCCAGAGGACTGGTCTCCATTGCACCTGGAAGGGTAAGGAAAAAATCTTCGGGCTATAAGCTCTTGATCGCTTATTCCCCCAAGATGGAGTTTGCTTGATCGGGTTTGAGTTCGAATCTTATTTGGTACTACATTTAATCGGCAAAAGGCTGTTTTATATTAATAATTTAAACAGGGAGAGATGTAGTGAGCCGCTGTTTCAGTGGCTACACATTTGCATTTCCAAGATGGCGCTGGCCGCATGTTTCCCCAGCAGTAAACATTCATTCTGCGCAGCTGCCAGGCAGAAAGAGCGCCAGGTCACTGGCCTATCCCGAGGCGTAATATTGGGTGGTGAGCGAGCAGCCATTCAGAAGTGAATACGTCACTCTAGGGTGTATTTAAGGGAGCCTCTTCCGGTTTCTTCGGTCTTTTCCGCTTTTGCTGTTACAAGAAGTAAAGCCTCGTCTGTAGTGATACCCGATTACTGCCTCCGTGTCCTTATTCGCGGGCGAAGGGGACACAGAAGAGGTGCGCGTAACACCCCAAACTGTTTTGTAGAAATGCTATTTCATCATAGCAATTGTAACCATAATTAAGATGTCAAGTAAATTTTTTAAGAGAATGTCTGTTTGCCACTCTACTCTTAAGTATAAATAGGAATGCATCTGATTCAAATTGTATGCATTATGGAAAAGGGCACAGAAAATAGAAAAGAGGTGGTTAGTGTAACGTAATCAGACAGTCAAGGTAAAGAACCTTTCATATTATGCTCTTGGCTACCAAACTCCTTCTTATCATGAAACACCAAAAAGAAAGCCCTCAACAGTGGGTCCTTGATCATTTTCATTAATGTGGCTGCTTTGTTCTCTCTCCCTCTCCCTTTGAATACAGTTTCAATAAAATTTATTCATTTTTCTTGCAATGTATGTGTGCTTGTATTCCATTCCTAAACAGGGGACCAGTAAACTGTGAGCATCTAGCCATAGACTCTAGCCACCAGCAACTTTCAGTCCATTCAAGCCATTCCACTTTTTTTACACTAAAATCTCTGTCTTTGTCTTTGACTCTTACTCTTTCTTTCTGTCTCTGTTTTTCTCTGTTTCTCTCTCTTTGTCTCTGTCTCTGTCTCTTCTTCTTTCTCCTATTTTCCACAATATATGCATAACATGTAAAACAAAATATCCTATTTGGGAAGCAAACATTAATACATGCCATTTCTCTATAACACAGTATGATAATTTCAAGTATTAATTAAAATTGGAGTTGTTTTCAGTTATCAGTATGTATGTATGTATGTATGTATGTATGTATGTATGTATGTATATATGTATGTATGTATGATTTTAACTCCAGGCTTTATTGTTCCTGCAGGCTAAGTACATAAAATATATAAATTTTATTAAGAGCGGCAGGTTACATAATTATAGATGTAAAATAAAACGTTTTGTTTCCATTATGCTATTTCTGAAACTTACTTTAAACAAAATTAACTATTGAAACATATTTCTCATATTTTTTTCCTGCTGTGAACTACATTTTGTCTTTATAAAACCTGTTTCATTTCTGTCCTTCCACTAAGGCACCTGAAGATTTATACATATTCCTTCTTGCTCAGAACAGGCAAGTAGTCCTTAGAAAGGTAACTGTGTACATAGGCTGACGAACATAGAAAACAGTGGTGATGGAATACAGAATACGCAAAATTCTTAGTGTTGCTTTGGTTAATAAGCAGTGTGTTTCACGCATTTCCCTCCTCATACCTTGTATAATAAGTTTTGTCCATTAACTTTTGCATGCTGTTTTCATTCCAAACACATTGTTTAAATGCCACCACGATATTTTTTCTCTAATAATTTTTGGCTATCCTGTAAACACATCCAGGAAACAAAATTACAGTGGAACAATGCCATGACCAGTTGATGTCAGTAGAAAATTCATCTTGGAATACCATCAATATGTGTCTCTACAAAACGATCGTTTAACTAGTTATTCTAGTGTTTCACTATAGTTATGTGGAGATGAGTCTAAAATTAGCAGTAACTGTGACTGGCAAATGGCACAAAGAGAAATCTAGTATGTAATAAAGGGATATATATAGCTGGTGGCTTGCTCTTTTATGCAGACAGTGAATCACAAGGGAAAGGCTCAGGTTTGTGAGAAGATTTACCCTTCTGTTCAAGGACAATGTAAATGCTTCCCTTTTGTTCTTCCTGGTACCACAACTGCAATTGGATGCAGCGAACACCAACAGCTTTCCCAGGGAGATTTCATCACTGCAAGCTTTGGAAGGCTTTCCAGGACAGGCTGTTACTGCCCTCTATTGATGTTTTCCATTGTTCAGATTATTTCAGGAAAGGAAGCCAGCTTGATTTCTAGCTAGCTGCAAATGAATTTTGATCAGAAGCAGTGTGAAGACAATTTTTGTGTGCTTGTGATGCACCTTTTTAACCTGTTCTGAAGTAAATCCATCCAAAGACTTGATGCTGGACTTCTCTTTTCTCTCACTAAACATAGCTCTAAGTTTGGTGCATTAAAGAGTAAATAAGGACAGGAGAAGCAAACAGTATTGAAAAATGTAAAACCATTATGAAATTCTATAGATTTTTTTTTTTGTTAGCACACAAACGAAAACTCGAGCAAAGAGCTGGGGAAATTGCAGTCAGCATTGACAACCCACAGCACATCTGAACTGTCAATCTTTCACAGCACGTTTTTGAAATTATCTCAAAGTATTTGCAAAAAAAAAAAAAAAAAAAAGACTCTATTCTTATCTTTGATACATTGTCACTATCCACATTTTTCTTCCTACTGTGGGAATGTATGTAAGGTTTAAACATCAAGTTTTGATATTTTAAATTTTACTCATAAAACATTTTATTGATTATTTTCAATGTGTGAGTCTCTTTTTTTAAAAAAAAAATATTATTTTTATTTTGTTTTGTTTTTTAAGATTAGGATTCTCTATGGAAGCCAAACTTACCTGAAATTCACTCTATAATTTAAAGAAGCAATATTCCTGTCTGTTTTTTTAAAACAATGCTATTATTGCAAGGAGATATGATGATTAAATTTTTAATCATAAAGTTTTCAGGAAAAATGTAGTTTGAATCTCACAATGAACTAATCAGGTCTGTGTAGAATTACTTATTCCTTTGCATTTTATTATCTCCTAAACTTACTCATTAATTTCTTCCCTACTTTTATCCCAGTTGGAAGCTTTTAGACTTTTTATAATAGTTTAGAGAAATTGCAAATCTGGTTAATTGAGAACTGTGAAATTATTTAGAAGATAAATATTCTATCTTCTAATGTAGTCAGAGAAATTAAAATGGTGTTATGAGCAAGATTGAGACCTTACTTCTGTCTACAGAGAATTCTTTCCTTTTGCATATGACTGTGAAAGACTCCTATTTCCAGCAGAGTCCCATGAAGGAATAAAAAGAAAAGAAGGGGGGGGGGGGGGATTCTCTTGTCACAGAGGGCAACTTTGTGAATTTTCAAATTAAAGCCTGTACTCTGACCTTGCTAAATATGAAGCCTTAGGCAGAAATTAATTTAAAATGATTTCTTTCTTTCTTTTTACTTCTTCTGGAAAAGAAATCCCTAAAATTCTATTGGATGTTGGAAGCAAGGCACCCAATTTTTGAACAAGATAATTAAGTCCAGTGCAGTTATGTTACTGGATTCTGAAATTTTTCATTTCTTCAACTTCTTAGAGAATATGAGAATTACCTTCTTTAGAAAGCAGAAAATATCCCATGGACAGATACCACTGGAAACCTTTGGGGCAGGACTTGAGCCTGTTTCTATGTTCAGTATTATTCCCATTTCATGTCATGTTTGGGGAAAAAACAAACAAAAACAAACCAATGAAACAAACAATAAACACTGCTGATATTGGATGCAGAAAGCACCTTGACTCCACAGACATTCAGTTCGCATATCACAGAGAGCAAAAGTTGGTTCAATAACATGTAGCTTGTTAGACAGTACCTAGAAAAGCTTAGGTCCTCTATAGACCCCACTCACTGGTGGGTATAATGAGAAAGTCTATGTTACTGAAAGCAGTTTGGAAGAATCAGGTGATCTGAAAATACATAGCATCATAGATGCCAGAGTGTGATTATAAAGAAGGAGAGAGAAAACTGCAATATATTTCAAACAGGGTATTACCACAGGACTTAAAGGTTGGCATTCATTGGGTAACACTGGTGGAACGCCCCAATGGATTCTCAAAATAGCCATTGTCTTTTCCTTAAAGGAATAATGAAGTTTAAGATATGTGCAGAATAAAACAAAAAATATATATTTTTATATTATAAAGATGTGATGGAGAAAATAGCAGCCAGTGAGCTTTGATCTGGAGAGAGCCCATTCTATTTTGTGCTGCCAAGTTTTCATAGAGTTCAAATAATGAGAAAAAATTCTTGTTATTCAACATTAATTTTCTTTCACAGACTTTAGTTAGATGATAATATTTCAGCATTTGAAACAGTTGGGTTTTTTGTCACTGTTTTGTTTTTTTGTTTTGAAACTTTGAGATAAAGTCAAGCAAAATAAAAGCAAATTGTTCTAATGGTTCCATGTTTTCCTGTTTAAAACAATGAGTTTTTTGAAATTAAAATATTTGAAAAAGTAATTCTGTAATGATTAATATTTTATGGTACAGCTGAAGGCCTTTCTACTTCTTGCTTCAGACATTTGCCTCTTGCACGCAATTCTTTTAATGAAGAAATCTGCCTTCCAGAGCTGGCAATAACACTTAGGTTTTGCAAGTGCTTGCCACACCAGAACATGTGCTGAGTTTGAATCACCAACATCCATAGAAAAGCCTGATGTGGTGATGCACATTTGCAATCTTAGCACTCCTAAGACAAAATCAGAAGTCTGAGACAGGAGAAGCACAGATGCTCACAAGCCAGCAACCCAACATACATATTAGCTAACAGCAAAAGTGTCTCTGTCTCCTGACCCATCTCTGACATTTTATAAACAAAGAGTAACCATGCTGCCTGATATGGATGTTGGACCCAGACTTGGTCCTCTGAAAGAGCAGTGCACTGTCTTAACTGCTGCATCCCTCTTAATCC
Source organism: Arvicanthis niloticus (assembly GCF_011762505.2). Classification (NCBI taxonomy): domain Eukaryota; kingdom Metazoa; phylum Chordata; class Mammalia; order Rodentia; family Muridae; genus Arvicanthis; species Arvicanthis niloticus. The sequence goes on from NC_047669.1 coordinate 54,297,749, forward strand.
TTTGTAATGAGTCATTTAATGTTCATTGAGAATAATAATTCTGATTAGGAAAAAAATACTGAAGTTTTATATTGAATTTCTTATTTCATATCTTTAGAGTAAATACAGTGACACATAAAGTTGAAAAACAGCAACTTTGTAAGCAGTATTTTTGTTTGTGAATAATTCAACAGGTTTATAAATATATTGGTACATAAAATGATGGTCTGGTTCTAATCAATAGCCCTGCTTTTTATTTTTTTCTAGTTCCATAGAGAACTGTAACACTAATGCAATCCTTTCATACACATACTGCTCAATTTTTATTTATTTATCATTCTAATCCAGTTGGAAAATATCTGTGTATATGCGTGTGTGGCATAAGTGCACACAAAAACACATGTGTGTATGTGGCCCAGTGTGTGAATGCTGAAATCAGAGGACATTCTCAGGTATCTACCTTCAGTCATTTTTCAGCTATTGTTTGAGACAGAATATTTCAACATCTGTAGACTTTGATCTGAAACTAAAGTAGTGAGCCCACGGAGTTTCTAGGACTATTTGTGTTTCACCTTCCATGGTAACAGACTAATTACGTATGTTCTAGGAATCTGAATTCAGGTAAATGATGCTTTAAGACACACATTTTACCAATTACACACACACACACACACACACACACACACCCTCAACCCTAGATCATAGCCTTTAAAAAGCAATAGCACATTCAACACTAGTGTCCCCTTACTCTAACTTTCATCAACAAATCTTTTTCTACAGCTCAACCATGAACACCTTTCCTCATCAGTTAAAACACTTGTTTGACCACTTGATTGTTCCCATGGATTCTGCTCAATAATTAAATTCTTTAAAAATCTATGAGATATCCAAAGAGAATGACAAGGTTTGAAATTTCAATAATAAATGATAGAAGTTGTACTATCTTCAAAACCAAAGCAAGAACACATGTCAACATAGTATTTATAAAATAAAATTGGGAATATTTTCATAAAATCTGTTTCATACTAAAACTGGCAAAAACATAAAAAAATAGTTGGTGGTATAAAAACTTTCTATTAAATTGAGATTTAAAGTTGTAAAGTATTAAACAAATTCCATGAGAATTGTAAAATATTATTGAAAAATTAACTTTCTGAATAGATTGAAAGTCAGTTACTTGCCAAACTTTCAGAGTAATGAAACAATTATATATAGTCTTACCTTGATTTTCATATGAAGATTTGATAAAGATTTTCATCCTACCAGTAATATATTTAAAACTCTTTTTTGAAAATAATAATCAGTAACAAATATGATTTCCATGTGATATTGACTTCGCACTATGTACAATGTTAGATAAACAATGTTAATATAGATGTTGAATCTTTTTAATACACACACACACACACACACACACACACATCCGATGTCTTACTCATTTACTCTCTACCTTTTATTTGGGTCCAGAGTCTCTCAATAAATCTGGATCTCATTGTTTCAGATATAATAAATGGATCTCTAAAGTACTTCAGGGATCTACCTTCTAAGCTCTTGGAATTAATTTGTATTCTCATTTTTGAAATTTATTTTTTTATGCTTTTAATTAAAATAGAATTGCAGCTTTCCAGAAAATTAATCAGACCACCCATATCCATTCTCATCACTGTCTGTTCCCTCCCCTAGACCAAATTTTTGAGTCTTCTCCCTAACACAGCAAAAGAACATCAACCACAACCTTATCTCCCTGCTGGACACAGTTCTTGTGAATTCCACTAACTATTTGCTCCTAACTTTCTTCTCATCTCTTATTTCTTTGTCCCTGATTCCAACTCTAGCATGCAACTCCTACTAACCTACAAGAAACTCCTCCAAAGCAACAAGTAGGATAAAGGCAGACCCACACCTCTGGGGCTGCTCCTGAGATGCAATCCCCCCCACCCCCCCATAGCACCATCAACTCTATAGTTAGAAACATGCTGTGGTCTCTCTTTTCTCTCTGAATCAATCTCCAATGGTTCACAAAGACCTTCTCCTCCAACCTTTTTTTCCTCCAGTTCATCCTACTTACATAACCCCCAACACCAATGTGGATTCCCTGTGAACACACCACCTGAACAGGCAAGAAAAACAAGCAACACACAGCCAACACACTATCCAAATATACAGATCAGAAACAGAAAGTAAGCAACAACATATCCACCAAAAAGAAAAAGACAAATCCAGACATCAACACCTAGACCTATAATCACCCAAAACCAGCATGCCTAGACGGAAGCACAAGAACACAGTCAATAACAACCAGGGTAATAAGTTTCCATTAGACCACAACTATCCTGCTACAACCTGCCATTAATTTATCAACATAGGTAAAGCACAAGAGAAAGACCTTAAAACTAACTATAGGAAGACAATAGAGGTTCTAAAAGAGGAAATGGATAAACTTCTTCAAGAAATTCAGGAACACACAAACAAATACTTTGTGGAACTAAATAAATTCCTTAAAGAAAGCTAGGAAAACAGTTGAAGAGAATGAGTAAAACTTTTCAAGATTTGAAAATAAAAATCGTAAAAATATAGAAAACACAAACTGAAGAAATTCTGAAAATGAATTAGTTAGGAATTCAAATAGAAATTATAAAGGCAGGATTCACCAAGAGAGTATAAGAGATGAAAGAGAAAATCTAATGTGTTGTAGATATGATAAAAGTAATGGATACATTGGTCAAAGAAAATGTTATTCATAATAAATTTGCATCAGCTTTCTGTTCTTGATAGTTTTCTTCACTGCTTAATCTTTCCTTTAATTTCTTTCATAAGTTGTAACTCTAGTTGGGAGGGGTCATCATTCCCTTTATTCCTTTTAGCTTCCATCTTTTATTTAAACATTTTATCTCCTTAGGCGTTGAACTTAGTTTCGTTACACCTCCTGGTGCTCTTTTTATCCTCATATTTTTATTTTATATTTCTCTTTGCCTAGCTTCCTCCTTTTTATTATAGATCTTCATAAAAGTGGTTACTAATAACCGCATGACAGAATCTATGCTAGGCAATCTTGAAATTTCCTGCCAATGGCATCAATTCCAAATTCTTCTATTTAGCTTTAGGCAGATTTTTAGGACAGGAGGAAAATTTAGCAACATTCACAAGAATGCTCCCCAGGGTACTTATTATTATTTTTCCCCTCTGAAAGTTTTTTAATTGGACCCCAACAGTTCAAGTTACCCCCAGGACTGTATTCAATGTTTCTGGTAAGATGGCCCATTATGGCAATCATTTTTCTAGCCCAGAGTCCCAAACTTTTCCAAATTCTTCCAACAAACAGTATTATCAGTCCTGCCCAAGAAATACCCTAGTTTCTGGTAAAAATTTCTATAATAGACATTGTTCTCTTTCTCTGAAGAAAGACCATGACCAAAGCAACTCATATAAAGAAAGGCACTTAATTTGCTTATGATTTTAGAGGCTTATTCTATTATCACCACGGCAAGAAATATAATGGTACAAAGACATACATGATGCTGAAGAAGTAGTGCATCCTAATCCATGGATAGCAGGCAGAAAGATAGAAAGACACACATACACACACACGAGAGAGAGAGATGAGAGAGAGAGAGAGAGAGAGAGAGAGAGAGAGAGAGAAAGTCTGCCTTTCCATAGACTTTTGAAACCTCAAAGCATATCCCCAGTGATGTACTTCCTCCATCAAGGCAGCATCTACTAATCCTTCTAATCCTTTTAAACTATTTCCCTGATTGATGTAACTAAGCATTTCAATATATGCATTTATAGAGCCATTCTGATTTAAACCACCATAACAGTCAGTATTCTAACATGGACACGGGAGGAGCTTATATACCTCTGCCTATAACTGAGGAACTATTAAGCAGCAGAACTTGGCAACTTAAACCACATAATTTAGATTTTATATTCAAGGATACATAAAAGGGGCTGTGTAATCTCTCTCCACAGCCAAGAAAAGCCACTAAGACCAGGAATATGTCAGGGTGCCCTTACACAGTGATCCAGAGAGGCCATGGAGTAAAGCCATGACAATGAAGCATGGATGGTGTTATATTGGGAGCTGACTCCTAACTGAAAGTGTCTATCATCTTTGCAGCCATCTCAGGCCATATATAGGTTGATAATTTTCCACCCTGACAAGAGACTTGCTTTTCTAGCATGATATTTTTGCAAAAAGCCCACAACAGCTGAGCACACTCTGATAAACATCTTGTTTTTCTCAGACATGTCATGGACTTGTTGTTTAGTGCCCCAGCTGCAAGGCACTAGTGGTTAAGTGTCTGCAGCTGCACTCCCCTGCTTGTGCTTATATATCCATAACTGCCTTTCAATAAATAAGGCTTGATCAGACACTCTGTTTTGTCTCCATTCTTTGTGTCTTTTGCCCCTCCATCCCCACTCTCTCCCTTACAGACCCCCGTTGACTGACCTGTTGGCCAAGTCAGTGTTGGACATTCCAAGACATTGAAAATGTCAAGACCATGGGACACCTGCCAAGAAGAGCTAGAGACCCAGTGAAATCAGCCTGAGAGAGAAGTGTGCTGCAGTCAACAAAACTGAAAGGAACAGGAGATCTGAAAAGTGTTTTCACGTAAGATAAGGAGATACAGAATTTGGAGTTTGGAAATTTTGCTTTTGGAGTTTCCATTTTTGTTTCAGCACAATATGTCTTCATTATGCTTCCTTTCTTCCATTTTGAAATGAAAGTGTATACTTGAGGTCATTGTATGCTGGAAGTATGTGATTTGCATTTGACTTTGACATTATACGGAGTTACAGTTAAGAGACTGACATCAGAGGTTTAAACAATATTGAGACAGTTAAAATACTATGGGGAATTTTGAAGTTGGAATAAATGCACCTTGCATCATGATACGGCTATAAGCCTATGGGCAGAAGAGAGTGGGACATGCTCATCTAAGTGAGAAAGTCCCCTAAGACTCATTTATGTGGATGCTTAGTCACCAGTAAGTGGCAATGTTTAAAAGAGGATTATTAGGAAGTTTGTCACTAGGGGTTGGCTCTGAGGTTTCAGAAGTCCAGGACAGACTCAGGCTCTTTTTCTCTGCTTTTCACCTGAGGATCTGAATGTAAACTTTTCAGCTACTTTTTTGTTTTAAATTGTTAACATTTTTTCTTAAATTATTTTATTTATTTTACTTTCCAAATGTTGACATCTTTTCCTATCCCCCTTGCCAGAGTTATTCACCACATCTTTCCTCCTTGGCTCCTAAGAAGGTGCTTCCTCCCACACACCCATCCACCCACCCCCTCACCTACCCACTCCTCAATACCCACACCCCATTCTCCAGCATCCCCTTTCCCTGGGCCATCAAGTCTCTACACTATTAGGTACATTCTCTAATAATGAGGCCAGGCAAGGCAGTTCTGTGCTACATAAGTGCCAGGAGACACAGACCAGGCCATAAATACCCCTGGTTGGTGGCTAAGTCTCTGGGAGCTCCCAGGGGTGCAGATTAGTTGATACTTTTAGTCTTCATATGGAGTTTCCATTTCAGTCCCTTCAATCCTTCCCATAACTCTTCTATAAAAGTCCCAGACTTCAGTTTAATGTTTGACTCTAAGTACCTTCATCTGTCTCGGTTAGCTGTTGATAGAGCCTCTCAGAGGATAGCCAGGTCAGGCTCTTGTCTGCAAGCACAACACAACATCAGTAATAGTGTTTTGTGCCTGCACATGGGATGGATTCTATGTTGGCCCATTCATTGGATGGCCTTTCCTTCAGTCTCTGCTCCATTTGTGTTCCTTCCTTTCCTTTACATAGGAACAAACCTGGATCAAAAATTTTGAAGGTAGGTAGGTAGGTAGCCCTATCCCTCCACTGGGTGGCCTATTTGTCTAATGGGGGTGGTGGCTTCAGGTTTCATCTCCCCATTGGTGGGCATTTCAGCTAAAGTCATCCCCATTGAGTCCTGGGAGCTTCTCAACATCCTAGGCCTCTGGGACTCTCTAGAGGTTTCCTACCACCACCAATCCTTTGCAGATGCATATTTCTATTCACTCTCCTGGCCCTCTGGGCTTCTCTCCTGTCTCCTCGCATACCTGATCCTGTCCCCCTTTTCCCCTCCTGCTCCGTACTCCCACCCATGTTTCTCCATCCCTCTACCTCCAGTGCTTGTTTTCTCAGCCTTCTAAGTGGGATTGAAGCATCCTCACTTGGACCTTCCTGAAAAGCTTCGGAAAAAAAACAAAACAAAATCTCCAAAAACAAACAAACAAAAACCCAAAAAAGGACACTGTCAATAGGACAAAACAGCAGCCTACATATTGGGAAAGGAGATTTGCTAGCTCTACATCCCATAGAGGACTAATATCAAACCTGTATAAAGAACTCAAGAAGCTAACCTCCAAAAACATCATCAACAACAACAAAACAAATAACCCAATTAAGAATGGGATCTAGAGCTAAACACAGAATATTCAACAGAAGAATCTTGAATGGCTGAGAAGCACTTAAAGAAATGTTCTATATCCTTAGTCATCAGGGAAATTCAAATTAAAATGACCCTGAGATTCTACCTTATACCCACCAGAATGGCTAACATCAAAAAACTAAAGTGTCAGGACATGCTGGCAAGGATGTGGAGAAAGAGGAACACTCCTCCTTTGCTGGTGGGAAGGTAAACTAGTACACCCACTCTGGTGGTTTCTCAGAAAATTAAAAATAGTTCTACCTGAAGACCCAACTATACTACTCACTCCTGGGCATATACATAAAAGATGCTGCACCATACCACAAGGACACCTGCTCCACTATGTTCATAGCAGCCTTATTTTTATAATAGTCAGAAGCTGGAAACAACCCAGAGGCCCCTCAACTGAATAATGAATACAGAACATGTGGTCCATTTATACAATGGAATAGTATTCTGCTATTAACAACAAGAACATAATGAGTTTTCCAGGCAAATGGATAGAACTAGAAAATATCATTTGGAGAGAGGTAACCCAGACCCAAAAGTACATGTATAGTTTCTACTCACTGATAAGTGAATATCACTCAAAAAGTACCAAATACTCATGATACAACCAGATGAAGTTTTCAGCTACTTCTACAGCACATTATCTGCCATTATGTCACCACGTTTCACCTATGACGATAATAGACTAAGCCTCTGAAATTGTAAGCAAGCCCAGATGACATTCTTTTTTTTTTTTTTTTGGAAAACAATATATATAAGAATGAATTAATTAATTAATGTATAGAAAGACCAAAACACCTGACACCTGACACAAAATATCCAAAAAATATAGCACAGTTTGAAAAGACCAAACCTAACAATAAGTGTGGAGGAAAGCGAAGTCACCAGTTCAAAAGCCCAGAAAATTTTTTCATCGAAATCATACAGGAAACTTTTTTAGTCCAAAGAAAGAGATGCCTATAAGATGCTTACAGAACATCAAACAGATTGGATGAGAAAAGAAAGTGCCCATCTGTGGATTGCTGTTGATACACAGGTGAAGTCAGGTGAAATATAAGACTGGAGTCTGTGGTTGGGCAGTGAAAAAAGGCATGCTGAGAGTTTTAGAGATGGGACAGAGAGGGCAGAAGGACAGAGAAGATGGAAGAAGAAGATGGACCCGATTCATGTGGCTTTAAATAGCCACAGGTAGCTATGAATATCAGAGAAAAGCATAAAATAATATAGGGCAATTTATTCAATCTAGGTGGGCAGCTTGTATCAATATCAATTGGCTCTGAGTTCATTGTGTAGGTGTTTTGTGAGTTGAGAATTAACTGTTATAAATCTGACTGATAAATTACAAGCCTCTAGAGTTTTGATTTTACTGGGATATAGGGATTTGTGGAAGCTAGCCACAAGGGGTGGATACCTGGGAATGTGAGCAGGTTCCAAGGCAAGCAAACCATTATGTAGCTGCTGCATGGGCTTGAGGACTATGGGGGAGGGAAGATCATGTTACTAGAGCATAACCAAAAATCGTGTGGGTGATTTTTTTAAATATTACACACAACATCTGTGCCACATAATAAAACACTAAACATACAGAACAAAACTAAAAGCTACAAAGGAAAAAGATCATGTCACATTGTTCTCTCCCTCTCCTCTCCCTCTCCCTCTCCCTCTCCCTCTCCCTCTCCCTCTCCCTCTCCCTCTCCCTCTCCCTCTCCCTCTCCCTCTCCCTCTCCCTCTCCCTCTCCCTCTCCCTCTCCCTCTCCCTCTCCCTCTCCCTCTCCCTCTCCCTCTCCCTCTCCCTCTCCCTCTCCCTCTCCCTCTCCCTCTCCCTCTCCCTCTCCCTCTCCCTCTCCCTCTCCCTCTCCCTCTCCCGCCCTCTCTTAAAGCTAGAAGGGCCTGGACCAATGTGCTCTAGACTCTAAGAGACAACAGATGCCAGCCGAGATCATAATGCCACCCCCAAATTTTTAATCATCATAGATAGAGAATAAAAGATATTACAGGGTAAGTAATATCTATCTACAAGTGCAGTTCTACTAAAGGTGCTGATAATATTTACACTACATAGTATTACCCAGCTGCTAAAAAGATATCATGGAATTTCCATATAAATGGATGAAATGATTTTAAAAATTCTTACTGGGTGAGGTAACCAAGACCCAGAGCACAGTATGTATTCAATTATAAGTACATATTAGCTGTTGTTACAATCCACAGAACCAGAGTTTCAGTAAAGAGAAGGGCTGTAGTGGGATGCAGGGATCCTCCTTGGAGTTGGAAATATATATATATATATATATATATATATATATATATATATATATATATGTGTGTGTGTGTGTGTGTGTGTGTGTGTGTGTGTGTGTGTGTGTGTTTAAATTATCTATCTATCTATCTATCTATCTATCTATCTATCTATCTATAATGTTATGATGAGGGGAGGTGGGAACCAGAGGGCGGCCCAGTTGGATGGAGATACTGTAGAGGGAGATAATCAGGGACAGACCATGAAATTGTGTGGGCTGGCACAGATTCTTCCCGTTTCCTATGCATCCAACTATGTGTTGTTTCTTTCTCTTCTTCTATAAAAACACGCACAAAAAAACATACAAGGAAAAAAAACCACACATACAAAACCAATGCTCATAAAACACAAAACAGGAAACAAAATGTAAAACCATAAGACAAAATGGTAGCTCTACAACAGGAAGAAGGCTCCCAAGCTTTTGATTCAGGTGGAAAGACTGAGTGTTGTGTCTTCAATGTACTGGATTCAGCAATAAGACTTACTTTCAACCTCTGAGAGACAGGCTAGGGTGACAGTAGTCTCTAATGCTTTGGAATCACATGGAAAGCTTGGTCAATAGCTCAAAAGCAAGTTTCATTTTTGGTACATACATAATATGTATTAATATAAGATATACATTATACATAAATTATTATATGTATATGTTATTTGGTGTATACTATTAGGTAAATACAAAACAATATGATTATTTGAGGTCTTATCAAATACCTTTCCTATTATCTTTTCTTAGTCTTTCATATGAGCAAGAACTCTACACATAATAAGTTTTATGTAAGATATTTTAAGATGGTTTTAATTGCTAGATAATTATTAAAAAGTAAAACTTTTAGTGGTGAACTAAAATTCTTTTATCAAGTGTAGATTTTTATGTTTCACTTAGAAATTATCCAAATACTGGTTTCAGTACAAAAGGGGTGGATGTTTCTGGAAACAGAGGTCATATGCTTAAAATACGACATGTCTAATTAGTGACAGAAATTGCATTATGTACACTGGATATCTGCCATTTTAGAAGCACTGCATGATCTTCTACATATTCCTTGTGATCTAAGCTCATACAAAACTGAACAGTTCAACCAGCAGCAAGAACATTCATCAAAACCTTAAACATATTTTTGGAAGGAGACATGACAATATGTTCAGCCAAGTAGCATTTACTAGCCTGATCTAAAGACATTTACATACACTTTCTCACCAAACATGCTGAGCCTCCTTCTGCTCAGCTGCAAGATCAGCAGCATTTCCCTCTGCTTATGTTAAAGACAGTCTTGTTCTTAATCCTCATGTTTCTGAAATATGGTTTTTAATTGTTAGAAATCATAGTCCTATGACAGGAATGCATTACTATTCAAGAAAGATAAAGGAGGTGATAGGATTTTGTGTTTGCAGTTTTCAACTGCACATGGACAAGAACACAAGCAAATAAGAGCTAAAACAAAAGACCAGCATGAAAGCTGTACTCATGAAAACCACAAACATTCAGAACATCTGAAATGTAAACTACTGTCACACTATGGTAATAAAAATCTCTTACAAAGATGGCCCTGATTTTCTGCAAAAGCCAGATAGTTGACCACCTGGACATTAGCAGTTTGTACAGAAATTTAAAAAAAAATTTCCCCACATTATTTTTTATAGATTTTCCTGTTCTCAGATGACATTTTGTCATGTACCTTCGTCTGGCCATTAGAATAAAGGAAGAAGAGTCTGCAGAGCACGAGGCTGAAGCGTGATAAACTGTATGTTTATATGATTGGTTTCCAAGCACACACACAACAGGAACCACGATCTCAAGTGGCTATGCTTCAGACAACCTGTCTTAACTTTATGGAACTGTGATTTCATAGTTTCTGTTGTGGTGAGGCAAGGAGAATAAACCCATATAACTCAACACATTAATCTTGTTGAGTTCTCTTATCACAGACTGTGAAATAGATATAAACCCAATGTACATCATCAAAATCCAGCACACCTATTGTCCTGTGCTGATGTTAGATTTGAACTTCTTACTTCCTACAGTGAATCTATTGCTCACATTCCCTCTTATATTCCTCATATTTTGACAATTGCTTAAGTAGTATGATTTCAGGCCAGCTTCTAAATTTATGAAATTGTCCTGGGTTGAAAATCCTATTTGAAAAGGAAAGATTCCAGAGACATGCTCACTCTTGTTTCAGAAAACACAGAGAATTTTTTAACTGATGAAAAGTCTTTCAAGAAATAAGATCATATTCCAGTCAAATTAAAAGAAGAAGAGCAACATGATATCTGTTTACAACCTAATATGTAGTGTTTACTTACAGATACAGATATACCTGAGAAGATCAAAGGTACACTGAAATCACTATCCTAACAGGTATTCTCACTTAAGCATATGGAGTTGAAGTGAGACATTGTACTTTCATGATGAAAATAATTTAATTCACTTGAGTTGGATTAAAAACTATACAAAAGCATCTATGTTTTGCATACACACACACACACACACACACACACACACACACACACACACACAGAGGCTCCCACCAGCTATTTCCACTGTCTGAATCAATTTTATGATGCTAAAAAAACTACATGAACTAGATGCTTTGTATTTTAAAAAAAAGTTTATCTAATTTCCAGTGCTAAAGGAAGCAGAACATAACCCAGGCATCTGTCTAACTTTAGTGAGAGTGTTCATGAGAGATGATATTACGAAAGAATGGCATAAGATATATGGATGGTATACATGCAACAAGAAATCAAGGGAGGTAAAAAGTAGCTTATCCCACACCTCTTCTCCACCCACCTCCATGCCACCCCACCAGACCTCCACACCCTCTGGGGCCCCAAGTCTCTCTGGGGTTCAGAGCCACACTCCTACTATCTTACACAATGCTTTACTCCTTCAAAATCCCAAAATCCCTACACAGACACCTAAAAAAGAAATCAAATAAACAACCTAGAAGGAACTGCTTCAGAATTTTTGTTTAATGTTTAAGAACCACTACAAGCATATTCATATTCTAGTATTATCTCATTAACATTTCCTTAATCTCTCATTTAAATTTAACCTACTGAACTTCCATATTCCTTAAATGACACCCTATTTTTCTATTCTTTTGTTTTTATTGATCCATTTGACCTAGTTGATACTTCTCTAGCTCTTCATGTGAGCCGTTTTTCACTTTTCTTAGATCCAGTTAACCATAACCATATGTTATGATATGTTTCTGCTGTTCACAGCATCGAATGGTAAACTCTTTGTCCCTTCTACACGTTTCCTTGTTCAATCCTTTCAAGAAGAAGAGTTACAAATTATTTTGGTCATCACCCAATATGTTTTTTCATCTAATTTCTTTAGATGAATATTTGAGAGAGCAATTAAAATATGATCTCTAAATTCATAGAACAATGAGCAACAACTTATCATATTCTCAGGTTTATTGTCAGAATTTATGAAAGCATAAAGGATGAGGTGTTGTTCACCAAACTAAATATGAAAAACATTTTACTTCCTTAAATTAGTATTTATAATGGAGAGTTTTCTCTTGCTCTTTTACATCTGTCTTATCAACCTAACATCAGCCTTAGCAGAAGTTTTGGAGTTTAAGCTTGGCATGTGCTTGCCATTTATTTAACCAACACTTGTGAAGAATCAACTAAGTCAGAAACAAATGTGTATAGTCTTGATTAAAGTGCAGGATAGCCATACTACTAAAGTTTTAGCTCCATTTAGGCTTTCAGGAAAATCCCTAAAGTAACTTTACTTTGTGTTGAAATCACATACATCCAGATCTACCATTAATTAAATGGTGTCTAGAACATTGATCATTGTTGAGAGAGTGCATAACTGTTCTTGATTAGCTTAACAAAAGGCAATTATTTTTTTCCTATGTTCACTTTAGATGTTACATTATACTATTTAATCTATTTATTGCATTAGTAAACCCACCGAAACAAACTGAAGTAGTTATTGACTATGTATTTGTTTGCAAAAGAATTTTTTTTTTTTTTGATGAACTGAGAATCAGTCTGTGGATTAAAAGCATGACAGCAACAAATAGTTTTCAGTCTTATATAAGCATAATCCAAATTCATAGTGAACACAGCAGGAGAGACTGTAGATAGGCTTAAACACGTTGTCAAAAAAGTATTAACTTTCTTGAAATTGATAAGGCTGATGTAATCAGAGTAAGGGAAAACTCTCTGTTATAGACAGTCATTCATATGTATATTTTATGATGCAAATATATGAGTCTAAAATCTACAGGAGACTAAAGCAGTGCATCATGAGAAGACATTCAGCAGCCAGCCTATATTTTTTGTTGACTTACAACACAGAACTTTGTAAATCCCAGAGGTTATTTCTTATCATCATGGTAATGCTGTCTTTTCTCTTGGCCAATTTCCTAGGAGTTTTCCCAGGAGAATTGTTTAAACTAGCCTGCTTGAACTTATTCTGTGATGTGTTTGACAGAAAACAACTTTTGTCTTTCAAAGGAAGGTAAACAATTGCAGAGGGACTGAACCTATTTCCAGTCTCATTACTATGCATACAATGGACTGAAAGAATGACCTAGGAGGTCTTTTGATTGCTCATATTTTTAATACAAGATGCCTTTATTTTATTTTATTATTTTTTTTAAAAGTTTAATGACTTGGGATTTCATTTACACCAAATAATGAGAGCCTGTTCGAGACTGTAAATTGTGTCTTGGGTGTTGCCATGCACTGCTGCACTTGATAGATAATTTATTCAGAGTCCTGGAAGAAAGCTTTTTAAAAATAACTGACATTGAGGATGCCAATAAGCACTGATGCCATGCGTATGCCAGCCGCGAAATCATTAGTAGGTTGAAACACCCTACCGTGCAAACAGCTTCAAACTGATTTGAGAAGGGATATATTTTAGCCAAAACATAAATGAATTCACAAATCTGCCCTACTTGCAGTTACCTCTGTCTTTCATTGTTAATGGAATTTGGGTTGCAGAATACTGTACTTGTAAAACCAGACTTCTTTATCTTTTATATTTCTTAAAAGATAATCACTAATGCTTTTCTATTAGCAAAAGGTTAACATCATAAACACATTCTTCTAGCTGACTGATAAGTACAAAGTCTATTTTAAAATTGCTATACCTTCTCAATTAGATGAGTGATTAGCATGCCAGGCTCATATGTTGTTATAGTACTGGTTTATGCTACATGAGATATAAGTATACATACTATTTCATTTGAATTGCATGCAATTTTGAAAAATACTTCAAATCTATTTTATGTGTCTGTAAGACACAGAACTAGCATTGATGTTCATTATAAGGATGTTCCTGGCAAAAGAGAAAATGTTTCCTTCAATAGACAGTCTTTTTATTTATTTATTTTTTTGGATATGCTATGCTATGGTAATAGACAAAATGTAGGCTTGAAGATAACAAGAGTTTTCTGCCAAATGATTTTAAAAGATAGTAGACATTTTTCTACCTTTTGTTTTTTTATAATTTTTCAAAAAAAAATTCCTTCCATGGCTCTATATTATAGAAGAAGTAACTTAAAATATAAAGGAGAAAGAAGAGGAAAACAGCATGATTGAGAAATTTCTTCTTTCTTTATACTCTGTGAGAAAAAAAAATCCCCTGAGACAATGTACTTGAAAAACAGCTATTTGTTTTTAGTGCTGTACATTATTTTTGCAATTACTTCTCTATTTTTTTCATTTCCTTTAAAAAATATCCAAATAAACAAATAATATTTTTAAAACTTCTGTTTATGGAACCACAAAATCATCAGCTAACTGTAACCAATTTCACAGTTAAAAGTACAACAATTAGCATTTCATTATATTAAATGCCTTTTTAAAACACTTAATAGCATGAGCCATTACATTTTTCTGATTGCACTCCTTAATTGTAGCATGTAGATTTTCTGTTTCTTAAAGCCGTTTTGAATTATAAATATGCCTACTTCATGTATATTTATTTGTGGTACTAACAAATACCAAGGTTAGAGTGTTTATACAAAGACAATACCCCACTCTCTCTTTCATTCTTCCTTTTAGTCACAAGACCCTCAGACGCACCACAACCATGGAAAAGGTGTGGTTCAGTCACACACCACTCACCTTAGATTAGCATACAGTATTTTTACTTAAAGAATATTGGTCAATGCTGGTACTGCTGACTGAACATAATTGCCTATGAAGTCTGGAAATATAGAGGAGCAATTGACCCTTCAGTCAGTTTTGTGCACTTGCAAAATGTTAAGTGCTGAGAAGTACATAGCATTCCACACAAAAATAAGAGTGTAGAAGAAATATTAAATTCTTAAAATTGAAACAATTTTTCTACGACAAAGCTCCAATTGATATAGCTTCCAATATGTTTCAGTTCAGCGGGAAAAAATTGCTTCTTATTTTTCTTCTATTTTATATTTATTTGAAAATATACTTGCCAAATAATATAAGCAGCCTTATCAGATTCAATGTTTGCAATAATTATGATTATTTTAATTATTAAATTGTAGTACATGTTAATATACAAGTTGTATCATTAATACAAAATGATTTTGTCAGAAATAAGTATCCATTGTGGAAATCGAAACTTTCTTCTCATCAAATACAGTATGTGCTAGGAAAGCATAAGAGAATTTATGAATTTCAAAGAAAATTGTGGACTGATCTGTATAAAAGCAATGCTATCTATATGAAAATATGACCTTAATGTCCTGAATCTGAACAACTGTCCAATTCTGAAATCATATAGTGATCACAGTTTTCTAGACTACTTGATATCAACAATGATAAATTCTTTCATTAAAGTCAGGATTTGAGAAGAACCTGGAGTTAGAGCATGTCTCAGAAACAAAAGCAATGGTGACCCTGCTTCATATGAATAATGCAGGAAATATACTTTTATCTTTCTTTTGTATTTTGTGAGAGAATAATTAGGTCTTAGATAAATAATAGTCTTTGGGTTAAAAGATGTGGCGGTTTTATTCCACTCTGTACATAGAACTGTGCCTTAAATATCAGTTGCTACTCCTTGAAGAAGGTATAAGAGATGCTAGATGCTTAAATATAACAGAAGGCCAAACATAGATCTCAAATATCTATGAAATATACACTACTCTAGCTGTAATGGATGACCATGAGGCCTCAATCCAATCCAAAGTTACTACATAAGGAATGTTCATATCAGGAAAAGTAGTCTTCCTCAGGTTAGAGTACACTAATTAATTGCCCAGTACCAAATAACCAGCTTTGTAAACAGATAAACAAGTAACATTACATACACTTAGCAAGTTATATTTATGATGTGTAAACATATATATGCAATAAAAATTAATGGCAATAAAGATCATGAATTTGGAGAAAGAGAGAAAGGTACATAGGAAGGTTTGGAGGGAGTATAGGGAAGGAAGAAATATTGTAGTGTTATTAGGAATTTATAGTATTGAAATAGTAAAACAAATTTGGTAACAAAGCCAGATATAAGTACATATAAATAAGCAGAAATAAATATTTCTATAATTATGGCATTATTTTAAAAAACATATTTTCTTTTTAATTTTCTTGAGAGAAAGAAATTCTAATAAAGTCAGAAACATGTTTTTTAAGTGGAACTTTGAATCTTGTGCCTATTGTCAATCTAGATCAATTTTGAAATACTGAATTTTTATGTCAAATATATTTGACTGTTATGATTGAATTTGCTTATTCCAATAGTGTTTCTAATTTTGTTTCAAGTAATTACACTTCGTTAAACACAAGAATGCATTTTCAAGACTCCTTCTCCTCACTGTGTTCAGTTTCCTGCTTTGAATCTATTCTCAATATTACACACAGGTTTAGA
Source organism: Arvicanthis niloticus (assembly GCF_011762505.2). NCBI lineage: Eukaryota > Metazoa > Chordata > Mammalia > Rodentia > Muridae > Arvicanthis > Arvicanthis niloticus. Next base: position 54,314,325 of record NC_047669.1, read on the forward strand.
ATATTAACTGAATAAATTAGATATCACTTCTATTGATTTCAACCTGTCCACAGAGTCTGCACTGTTCCTGTGCTCACTATAAGGCAAATCTTTAATATTTATTCCTTTATGGTTTTCTGTGAATTCACTGTTACAGAAGAGAATATTTTCCTTTCAAACTATGTCTCTTTCTTTTAAGGACAACCAACATCCAGAAAGATAAATGTAGGTCCTGACCTCACAATTTATACAGATGAATCAAGCCTATGGATGGGGTAGACAGATTAATATTCCCTACAAACATGCATGCCTTTATTCTTAAATTTTTAAATACCTTGCATGACAAAATAAAGTGTATATTTGCTAAAAAGGGTAGATTACCCTGGTTTGTTTAGAGTAGCCAGATGCGACCTCCCCACACACATACACACACACACATGCTTACATACATACATTTCACTAATATATATGTGTATTTTTATAAAACAAATTCTTCAGACATGTTACTTTTCTTTATCTCCTGAAGCCCTCTGAACTGTTTCCTGTTGAGTTCTTTGTACTTACCTTCCTTCACTGAGATGTTCTTCACTTTAGTTTTTCTGAAGTCTCATCTTGCTACTCTTAAGTTTTCATCTGTTAGCTTGTTTATTTCCTGTTCATCTTAGATGGCTTTGTAAACTCAAGTTAGATTCGTTGACCATTTGATGACTAATTTTCTGTCTAATACCTTGGGAATATTTAAGTTGTGCTACTGATTCATGGCTGTGTCTACTAGCAAGCATACCCCCTCTTCCAAAATTTCTCCTATGTGTACTCCATGGTGCAGGCAGAACATTTATTTCCTAATATTTATTTATTTTTCATGCCATCTCTCACATGGATGAAATAGCTAACCTCTCCTCTTCCAAGTATTGATGTGTTTACTTTTTTTGGTTATTGATTTATTTCTCTAAATTCACTCAGACTCAACAATGGAAGCTCCAGGACACAAAGATTTTATTTTTCTGTTACTTTCTTCTTTGCTATGTTTACTTACCTATTACCACAGCATTTTGTTGCTGTTGTTAAATTATTGCATCTACTAGTTGCTAGTTAATTTTCTCACCAATCACATCAAATTAAAATTTTTCATTATAAAGGGAATAATATTTTTTTTCTTAACCTTACAAGGACCTGACATAGTAATTTAGAGGAAAACATACGTCCTCAGCTAATAAATCAGTCAGGCTTCTTAGAACTTCTCTGCAGTCCCAAAGGAAGCAGCCACAAGAAGAAAACGATTTAAGTGTTGTGGCACTTTTGTGTGTGATTTGTTGTTGTTTTCTACTTCTTTCTTTCTTTGTGTGGGACAGGGTGCGGTTGTGTGGGGAGGGTTGCCACAAGGAACTGTTTTCTGTGAACTATGGGGCAAATAGTGATTATTGTGTGATTCATTTGTCACAAAAATGGTACTGGACATTCTTAAGAGTAACAGCTAACATGGTACTAAAGAGAGAACTTTGATGGTGGCTTTTCTCGTAAGTTTGGATAAATCAGATGTCAAACAATTGTGTAAAGTAGACATTTTGGGGGGTTGTCCTGTGGGGAATTTGGGGAAATTACACCAGAGTGAAATGCCTATGACAGGGCTGAGGGTCACATTCTGAGGGGAAAATAAATACAGATAAATGTGTGCAAGAGCCACACAGCATGAGATGTAAATAAAACTGCAGAGCAGTCGTGCATAGCATGTTAATATGCAAATGAGTTTCAATGCTATCTTTGACTCTGATTTCTGCTTTTGAATAGAGGAAATAATGGCTCCTTTTTCTTTCTGCCACCACTCTGTCTTCAAACGCCTTTGTATTCCATGATCACTTCTCTTCGAGTATCTAAGATGACTGAACAGATGAAGTTAATTGTTTATTCTTATTAATTTTCTACCTTTGAAGGATTCTTTTGTACTGCTCACGTAGATGACTGACTTGGATAATTATATGCGTGTCTAAGTGCTGTGTTTAGAGGAAGAGCACTGATGATTTTAAAGATTTTATTTTAGATTGTCATTCAGAATTATGTCAGATGCATTCTTTTGTACAATTAGCTCTGCTGCTGCTGAACAAAAGAGAGACAAAATCATGCTACACATTATGATGCTAGCACCATACACTTACATAAAGTATTTTTCAGCTTGGGATCTAGTTTTTCATCGTAATTTTTGAGAGATAATGCCATATGCTACTCATCTATCAATAGATCCATCCATTCTTACACCCTTTTATTCATCCATTTTTTTGGAAAACTACTTAGGTATCTGACATTGTTTTGCGCTAAATATATCAGTGTTGAATAATAGTCAATCCTTTTGCTTAACAGGTAAATCATGAGAGGAATGTGAAGCATAATGTGTATAATTTAAATACATTGTGGTCATTGTTACTGTTTACAAATACAATACTTCACATAGGTTTTATTAAAGCTTAAAAAATAGCTACAGATAATAAAAGGAATGAATTGGGTTTTTGCTAATTAAATATCTTTATGATTAGAGGTTTATGCAATTAAGAAATAAAACACTACTCAATAAGCTTATGTTTATTAAAATAGATATTAACATTGGTAGCAAAAATAGGTCATATGTTCTCACTGTCATTTTAAGGGTTCACGGATATGTTTTATACTCTAAAGCTATTATAATGAGATAGAGAAAGAGAAGATTAGTCTAGAGGAGGGAACGAGATTGAAGAAATTTGATCCAAATGTCTATTAAAATGGCAAAGCAACTGAATATAGATGAACTCTATCAGCACCAAGAAAATGATAGCTTTCCAGCTTAATTTACTTTGGCAAACACTTGCATGCATGCCATGGGAATATAATCTAAACACCTTATTAGAATATGTATCTCTTTTCTGCAGCTTGCATTATCGTTCCAATAGATATGTAATGCTTCCAGGAATAATTTGTGTAGAAATGTGTTTTGTTAGCATGTTCCCAAGGTAACAGAAGGGAAACATGTTTACCAAAACATTTTCAATATAATTTTCTATAAAAATATAATATTCATATGATGGATACACATACCAATCATTTACTTTACCATCTTCTTTCTGGATTGTGTGTGATAAGAGCAAATTAAAAGGTATCTGCAGAAATTAGAAGCTAAATAGTAAATTCTCTCTGAAAATGAACTTTTCTGTATAGATAACATTAGAATCATCAAGGAGGGAGTGATTTAAACTGAAAATCTTCAGGAATAGAATATGTTATCATGGATGACATAGTTGGAAATTTAAGATTAATATCATTTAAGGTGAAAAGCAATGATATGTATAATATATATATATATATATATATATATATATGTGTGTGTGTGTGTGTGTGTGTGTGTGTGTGTGTTTTATCTTAACAAAGACCACAAGCTTTCTCTATTTCTCAAAGAAAATAGGATATTGATTTCCAGTGATCCTTTGAAAATGGCATGTTTGTTTGATATAAGTGCTCATTAAAACTGCCTTCACTCTGAGAATTTGCTGTCTAATTTGGGATGAGGATCCCGTTAATGTCATTTCTTCCCTTTTGTTTGTGCCAGATTTTTGTTTTTCTGTCTTTCCCAATCTATTCAGAACAATCAGCACTCTATAAATCTCTACTTATTTTACACTAACATTACCACTTCTATATGGTTCACATTCTTTAAATGTAAATGTTCTTTGAGACAGCCAATGCATACATACTTTTGTGTGTTAATAAACACCTAGAACCACAATTGATTTACTCTGTTAGGGAGGGTAGGGGAGCTAAAGAAACTTTTGGAAGTGACGTTATGCCTCCTATGTGTACTCGTCTTCTGGTAATATCCCAGATTTCAGAAAAAGATCTTAAGCTTAATCATTCAGTGGTGGGCTTCTAACTTTCTGGAGACTATTGTGAGTCGGTATATGTCTGTGATCCCATGCATATTAATCAGGAATATCCTTTTTTCCTTATTTGACATTATTTCATAAATCTATTTTCAAACTCTAAAGTTTTAATCTTAGAGTGTGTTATTTATGATGAGGAACTTCTGTATAATCTTCCCTGGTGTCTGTATTTTTTATTGATTTATAACATTTGTATATGCAAGGTAGTAAAAAAAATCTCTTACAATTTGCAACTATTTCTATTACTTTTCAATTTTATTCTTTAATTATTTTCAGGTGTTTAAAGTCTTAGGTAGAGAACACTGATGAAATTTTTATAGAAATTGCACCTCCAACCTCGTCCTTTCTCTTATATACCATTGGTTCCATTTTGAGATACTCAGTGTTCAGCTGAGGTGATGGGTGATTCCCAGGGTTGTATGATTAAATGATTAAACATAATAGCTTGTACCATGTTTAAACAGAGAGATTCCATGCTTTTGTTTATGGGTATTCTAAGAATCAATTTTCTGTAATTTTCAATTAATGCTCTATTGTGATGTGATGACTGATCTGCATCGACTTTCTTATCTTTTTCCTTTTATTGATTGAATAGCAATTCATTATGTTTTACGTATTAAAATTTGGGAAATATACTCTATATTTAATGTACATTGTATTCTACCTATACTTTACCCTTAATGTAGATAAAAGAGTTATGAGAGAGTAGTTTCTCTTAATAATACCTTTAAGCTTGGTGCTTCTACTGAAGACACTGAAGTCTGGCTGGTTATTCTGGAATAAAGACAGATCCGCCTTCCTCCTGCCTCTGACAATATTGAGAGATTGGAATTTCAGACTCTGTTTTTGTATTTAGACATAGAAAATAAAATAATAGTTATTTCTTGTACCATTACAAGCAGTGAAACTTCTAACATTTCAATCATCATGGAGGACACAACACACAAGAACATGTCTTAAACACAAATATGAACATCAAAACCTGAACTTCCTTAGAGAATGTTCTAATTTCCAAATACATTTACTTATTTATTTTTGACTTTCAACTGTTTTGCTTTTTATGTTGCTGCTGAAACTCAGTAACTACATTTCCCAATTATTTCTCTTTTTTGCTCACTTTCTCCCAAATTGTTAGATCCAATGTTATAATTTTTAATTTTTCAAATTGTTAATTTCTCATATTTTTCATGAAATCTCACACTTAAATTTAAAGACATCTATCTGGGTTTTGCAACCTCAACCATGTGTGGGTAGAGTTATCTCTTGATGGCCACATAGACAACAGTCTTTCTTGGGATGCTTTAATTGGTATTTCACAAAAGGTTTCCTTGCTAATTTTTCATCAATTTGGACTCAGTTTATTAGACTAGTGGTCATTTCATAAATGCTCAAAAGGTGAAGAGATCTCATCATTCTAGAGACAAATCTTAAAGTTGTTTAAGGACACAGAATGTGGCTCACCTGGTAAAGTTCTTGCCAAGCAAGGATGAAGCTCTGGGTTCAGTCTTCAGCGCTGTATAAACCAGGTATGTTGGAGCATACCTGTAATCTTAGCTCTTAGCTCCACGGGCATGAGGATTAGAAGTTTGAGGTAATCATTTGCTACATGGAAAGTTCAAGGACTTGTTGAGTTGTATGAAACCCTATCTCAAAAGAAAAAAAAATACAAAAGTAAGGAAATTAAAACCTGTTTAAATGTTCTCAGGTCCTTATAGAGTTGGCAGCTTTTAATTTCACAAGAAATTGCTCCTTTATTTCATGGATGTTTAATGATGAGTAAATTTACTTTTTCAAAATTAAGTATTGTTTTTTTAAAGAACTACAAAAGAATATTGAGGGAAGGAGTGTTTATATTAAAAAGGTGTTAAGAATCACCTTTTTAAGAGCAAAGAAAAATGATTTCATGTAGTACTTTCAGTACAAATGAAAGATAGTTATTTTTTCCTCCTGGTCTATAAAGCCTATTTACACAGCTTGCCTTTTCAGCTGCCCTGATATTTTAATGAACTCATTGACATAAAAAAAATCTTTTTTGAGTAAGTTTTACATCAAAAAGTATGATTTTATTATTCACAAGTATAATAAGAGGGCAATATTAAATTCTTCATTGAGGTTAGTACATAAAAGAAATTAAAAGTCTACATTAGAGTGCAAGGAGATACATCACATTGTTTCTGGACATTTTAATTTTATGCTCTATTTTTATGCACTGATATTTTCACCGTCTAAATTTATTCTTCTGTTGGATGACTGCCTGAGTCAATCCCAGACACCTTCAGCCCTTCATCATTTGAGCACCCAAGGCATAATTTTATAATTACTTTTTATGTGAATTAATAAGGTCTGGTTTCTCAACAGCAAACATCTCTTTTTATACTTTCTGTTGTCATTCTGGTGATGGAATCTGCAAATGACATTTCTTTATTGGGTGACTATCTATTAGGTTCCCGAGGAAGAAGGCATGGATTGAGGTAGAATTTTACACTGAGGGTGCACTTTTGTCCCTTTTCTGTTGTCAGTGTCCTGACCATGAATCTGTTTCCTGGCAAGAAAAGTTTTTCCCAGCGCACTGTTCCTTTTATGCCTAACAGGGTTAGTGTCCTTGCATTTGGAGAAGTTACATGGACAGCAGGGCTGTGTGCACACATCAGTGTATATTCCTCCTCTGAGCCTCCCCTCCATATCTCAGGCAACAGCACCAGTATGCCGCACACATCATCAGAAGTTTATCTTATAATCTGCTAAAATGTACTATCTCTTCTTCAGTCTTCTAGGTTAATAAAACATAAACATACATTTTTATCTATTTTATTTTTCTGAGATAATATTATATCATTTTTCTTGTTCTCTTTTTCCCTTTGAATTCTCCCATATATTATCCCTGCTTTCTTTCAAATCATGGCCCCTTTTACTTCAATCATTGTTGTATAGTACAGGTATAAGCATATATTTATAAATACATAAATGTAACCATCTCAGTCTGGATAATGTTACTCAAATATGCCCCCATATACGAGAGAGAGAGAGAGAGAGAGAGAGAGAGAGAGAGAGAGAGAGAGAGAGAGAGAGAGAATCTTTCTCCTTGTACTCTTTTCTTCTCTGATTTTTATCTACTATTTAATAGCTGTTACTTCACTCTATGAACTGAAAAAAATGGCTTATTTTGTTTTTTGGTTTTTTGTGACTTACTGAATACTCTGAGATTCTTTTATAGATTGCATGTTACATCAAAAATTTAAAACATCTAATTTAATTTAATCTTACATTAAACATTTCAAAAATCTTACTATCTGCAGTGACATGAGAAACCAAGTTGTTTAAAGCGTATTCTCCTAACTAGTAATTGTTTTCTTCCCAGTAAGTAAAGAAAGTGGACTTTCAAAAGCAAATAATCAGAAAGAGAGAAATAAGAAAGACATTCATACAGATGACATGGAGTGTATAATGATCCACACAAGGAAGTATTTGAATCCCTGGCATGTTGTGATCTCCTAAGCTTGAAACACTTAAGTGAAAGGTGTACAGACTCGTTTAATAAATACCTTCATAAAATATATTTTCTGTTAAGTTTGGGGTGTTTAGAGAGAAATGCAGATATGTGAAAATATAAGTGAAATGAAAGTGAAAGTAAACAAATACTTACTTTTTCTTTTTACAATATTTTTAACCCCTGTCCATGGATGCTCCCTGAGCAGTGGATGCAGAGGTTGTGACATAGTTTCACATCTGTTGATCTCTGCATTGTGTCCAGTTGTGGGGGTTTTTTTGTCATTCAATTCACCATAAAGACAGGATTCTTCAATGAGGGGTACCTACAATTATGTATGTGTATAAGAATAAGACTCAGACCGTAGTCACAAACTGTTTATCCTGGTCTAGAAGTCTTCTGTGAAGCAGTCTTTTAGACGTAGGTACATAAACAAGACCTGCATAATACCAGTGTCAGTGAACACATTAGCATGGGGAGTAAAATTTTGTGAGATACTATCCATAGACAAAGAACTATAGGCAACTAGTTGCAGCTCGGAGAAGAATTAGGATCTCCTAGGTTTGAGTCTTCTTATTACTTGTTAAATGAAGAGTGGTCAGCCCTGAAGTCATACATAGAAACAACCAAAAATGGACTATTCACCTAAAAGAAGCTATCAAATTGATAGTGAGGTAGTGAACATGGTAGCGATTGGAGGAAAGGTAGCAGGAAGGATCTAAAGTGGGGTTCTGCCAGAGGGAAAATGATGTAACCCTATTTCAATAAAAAACATAGCATTCTTTTTTTAAAGATGCACTTTAACCACCAGGCAAAAAATAAAATCAATGCTTTGACTATTTTCAAAATTAGTGTCTTAAATTTCATATAGAATAAAATAAATATGTAATAACTACTTACAATAACTAAACTCTTTATTCATGACTGTGAATAAAATTCCTAGTTAATAAAAGTAAATTTTATACTCATAAGGTAAAGATAGTGTTTGTGTTAAGGTAATCGGTAAGTATTTTCTTTATTATTATTAATTATTAATTATTAATATTATTATTATCTTCATTATTATTATTATTTGCAGTCTATATGATCCATTTCATGACAGGGACATCAAAGCCTGACATTATTAATGAGGCTATGATGTGCTTACAGACAGTAGCCTAGCATGGCTATCCTCAGAGAGGCCCAACTAACAGCTGACTGAGACAGACCAGATACTTACAGGCAACCACTGGACAGAAGTCAGGGATCCCTATGGTTGAATTAGGGGAAGGACTGAAGAAGCTAAAGTGGAGGGCAATGCCATAGAAAGACAAACAGTCTCTACTAAGCTAGACCTATGGGAGTTCCCAGACACTGAGCCACCAAACAGAAGCATACAGAAGCTGGTTTGAGGCCCCCAGCACATATATAGCAGAGGACTGCCTGGTCTGGACTCAGCGGATATTTTCATTATAAAATTTAACATGAGTCCTTTAGGATTTCAGTGTGAACAAGAATTTCTGGAACAAAGCTGTCTGCATAGGCTGGTTGACTGAATTAATCTTTAAGAATGTGAAGAAGTTGGGTTCTTGCTTTCCTAGAGCCTGATTACAAATTATCTCCAGTGACTTTTTAGCCCCGTCTCAAGCCATTTCTTGTGCTCTTCTGTGTGAGAATTAACATTCTGATCAACAGATACAAACTTTTGTAATGTATTAGCTTAATATAACCCTAACTTATACCAATAGAAGATCCTCAGACAACATATGAAGCCTAAAGCTGAATTCTCTTATCTTGTACCTGACTCTAATTTTTTATATCATGTCTCTAAAAAATGCATGCATTTTAAAAATTAAATTTTTTGTTCTGTTGTCGTAATAATCAATGACACTGTTTCCATGTTGAGAAAGAAACACTTGACAGTTTTGTAGTAAAATAAAAAAAGACTGTGTTTTCCTGTGTAAGATTTTAGCAAAATTGTTATTTTTTCTTTCTTTTTGGTTTTTGAAATTATAACACAATTAAATCATTCTCCGAAAAACTTTCCTATATTTTACTTGATATTCTGTTGAAGTCAACTGTAAGATATATTAAGAGAAAATGAATGATATTTTTGTTGGTTTTTGTTGTTGTTGGTTTTGTTTTTTTTTTAAATATGTATCTGTGTGTATGTCTCTGTGTGTTTTCCTTTTTAACCTAATTTTTCCTTTTAATACAAGTTTAGTGGAAATTAAGAAGCGAGTTACTGAAAAACCTAACTTTGTCTCTGTTCAGAAGTATATTAAGCACATCCATGAGACATTTCACTTCCTGATGAAACAGTACTATAGAAAATATTTCAGAAAGAATTTAAAGCTTTGATTTTACATATCTACCCATTTTTTCTTGTAGACAAGTGGGGGAATTTTTTGAAATAACAAATAATAATTAAAAGCTGTTTATAGATCTCTTAATTAGGCAAAACTGACATTAGTCATTATTTTAAAAAGAATGCAAAATAATTATCTATTCATCACTGAATTATTAGCTACTTAATTATAAAATTTATTGAAGAAATTAAACACAGTGATGTCAGAAACATAAAACCTCCCAAACTTTCCATAGGGTTTGTATGGTGTGTGTGTGTGTGTGTGTGTGTATGTTTATACAAGAATACACTTACCCACACATCCTCAAATGGAATTTCGGAATAACAGAAAACATTAAAATTCACTAGCTTTCTAATGCCTAAACATATGTCATAGCTAAAGCTGCCATTTATTGAAACAAAATACGTTTATTGAATTGTTTTAACTTTTGTCAAATGTGAATGCAAATGCTATGTCTGCTAAATGTTTTGGACAAAGAAAACATTTTTTTTTAAGTTGGCCTAATTTCTTGTTTCATAACAGACTACTGACATATTGTGTGTATGTGTGCTGTGATATAAGTATCTGGGAGGTCCACATGCAGAATGGGTATGGTCAACAGATCAGTTTCTAGGACCAGATCTCATTTTCCACAGTTGGAACCAAGCATCATTCGTGGGTCTTCAGGCTTATACACAACTGCATTTACTCACTGAGTCATCTCCTAGTATGTATTAGTTCAATTTAAAATATTTTAAAAGCATTTTACTATTTTAATTATTTTAACTGTCAGGTTTGAATTTTAAGTTTCTTGTTATATTAAGATACAAGTATCTGTAGCAATATTTTAACACCTAAAAGGTCATTATTTATATCATTTAACTTGTTGATTTGTATGTATCATAATTACATATTTATACACTATTTTATAATCACAGGTTGGTTATTATAAAAATCTGAAAGTATTTTTAATTATGGCATTTTCAGTTAGCCTATTGAAAACTGTCAGTAGGTCTTACAGATGTTATTAAATATAGTTATATACTCTTTGAAAATGAAAATTTTTCTTGATTGTAACACTCATACACAGGCAAAACATCAACTAAATGAAATACAAAACAGAAGTATTCAGGTTTAAAGAGACCTAGGAAAATCATCTGTTTATCTCAGACCATGGTGAACACCTAGCTAATGGAAATGAAATATTTTTTTTTTCTCTGAAAACTACTCACTGATTTTAGTCATCATACAAAACTTGCTGGTAGCTCCTGAAAGATGTGTGAGTAGTTAGTTGATAATTTAATTTTTTTATCATACTATCACTGGATTTAGTATGATTAAGAATAATGATTAAGTATCATTAAGAATGATGTTGAACTTACTACTTTAATATATTTTTATTTAACGTTTTGACTGAGGATGCAGACATCAGTCTGAGTTCAGTACAGAGACAGTTAATGTAAGATTTAGGAGACATCTACGACTATGGTTAGGCTGAAGAATAAATGCAAAGACATCTAAAGCTCAAGCTGAAAAGCCTGTGCTATGAAATATCCCTGCTGCCTCCTGGAGCAGAGCAGGTCATTTTCATAGGACACTCTCAATTGCTGTAAGCCATTGCAATGATCATAGTCTAAGCCACCCGCTGAGAATAATGACTTCTTTTTCTCGGCCTGCCTCTAAGTTGTGTATAATTTCTGACTGACAGTATCTAAATTAGAAGGACAGAGCAAAAGGATAGTTACAAACATAGTGCCAAAGCATCCCAGCAATAAGTGGAACAAACAGAATAGGGAGCATTGAGTAGAAAATAGCACGTGTGGGTCAGCTTTCGAATACCATCTAGGGACATTACTTCTTTCCTTTTAAATTTTTATTATAACGAACAACGTGGTACATTTAGGTCATCCACAATTCATCTTAAAAATATAGCAGAAATTCCTTGGATACCTACATTTTAAAGATAAATAGCAACTGATGTGAGTCAGACATTGTTGTGTAATGTTACAGAAGCTTATGCATGTGTATTGAAATTGTCATGATTGTACTTTTAGATAATTTTATACTGATGCACAGTGGGAAACTACATATTGCTCATTTTCTTATTGAGTCAAATATATTTACCCAGTGGAAAAAAATGTCTCCATTGAGTTTAGTCAAAAATAAATCCTCTTTAAAGTTCTTTGTATTAGTTAAAAACATACAGTCTTCTGAAACTGTGGTAGTAGAATGTAAAAAGGATATTAAATGTGTATGGTTTATATATACTGCTTTATTTCACAGTCTAATAATTTTATAAAATTATGTTTATTTCAAATAATTTATTTTTATATATAATAAGGTTTAAAGTTTAGAGATGTTTACATTTCTGTAAATTCTACTTAGACAAGAGTTGTCAGTAAAACAATATATTTTTGGTCACAGCAAAATTAATGTGTTAAAAAGTATAAAATGGTCTTTTACTAATCTTAATAAATCCTTAGATTCAGAACAGTGAGTAAAATAAGTGTATCCTTGGCCTTTCTGGTTCGTGTTATAAAATAAATATGAATACATTTCAGAAATACAAAGAATGGGCTTCTTTAGAAATTAAGGCAAACTTTAAAAAGCCAAAAAACATCATTATGAATTCTGAAAAGTTTTGTTCATTTTCTTTTAAATGGAAAGCGTAAGTCCTTGTAAATACTCTTGTGGCATAAAGTGCAGAAGAAAATGCAAGAGAGTCAAACAAGCAAGGAGGAGTGTGTGTGGCAAAGTGAAGCTCAGACACCTCTTGTGCATTTGCTGCAGCTGAAGCATGGGAAAGAACGTGTGTCAGGGCTGGATGGTAGATCTTGAAACCTGACAGGGAGAGCAATAAGGCAAGTGATTGGAGGACACTGACTTTTATCACAGGATACAAGGCTAACATTGAAAGAAAATGGTTGGGCATGGAAATTGCTTCAAAAAACAATACAAATCAGAGGGAAATAGGAAAATTGTCAAAAGAATGTCAAAGGGAAATATTTTGTTTCTGCAGCCATCCTGTCACGAGTTCCTTCAGCTCTCCTAGTGTGGAATAGCAGAAAATAAAGAAATTCCAGGAAATATTAACCCCTGCAGGCCATTTTTTATAAGCACTAGATTCCTGACAGTATGGGAAAGCCAGCGGAAGCAGAAAATAACTTGCTCGAGGGGAAGGAAGATGGAGAAAGAGGCAGAGGGATGCGTAACTCTTAAATAATGCAGCCTTTTCTTGAGAAATGTTGAAAGATTCCAGGCACTTTCTAAAAGTTTATCTCAGTATCTGAAATAAATACTGAATATTTGAAGAACATTTTACCTATCAACATAGAGAAGAGTTTTTGAATTGCAGCCCCTATCTTGTAAGAATTATGGGATGAACAATTTGGGGAATAGGAAAAGAGAATACACAAATAGTAGAAATAAAAACTTTCAAGAGCAGAAGACAGTACTGGAGACAAGCAAAAAGCAGAGACTCCCTAGCTCGAGATGATTTAATATTCTGATTATTTCATTTTTTTCTGATGAAAAGCTGTATGCACTAGAAAAAAAAAACTTGCTTGCTAACGTAAGAATTATTCCAATTTACCATTATTGTTAAATGTTTCTCTCTTTTTTTGTCTCCTTGGCAATTGTCACTGCTGGAACCATTCTTTATGTACTTGCTCTGTTGTTTATTGTTGTCCTCCCAACTACACTGCAGGTTCTATAGGTGACAGACTTTGTCTTATTTTCTCTATCGTGGGTCCTGTCACAATGCCTGAGAGTAGGAGCTCTGATCCAGCACTTAGCAGAGATAGGTAAAAGCAGATACAATTCACAGATACAAGGTTTCAAAATTCAAAAGCAATACCAAGGAATGTTAACCCCTGAATGCCGTTTTCTGTCAAATACCTCTCCAGACAACAACCCAAAACAAATATATCTCCAGATGTAAGACATTACTCTGAACAATATTGCTGGTGTTGGGTGGGAAATGATTGCATATTTTTCACTGTAAGAAACTAAATTTCAAAAAGGTAGAATAGCTTTGTGGAGATGTAAATGAGCATCCTTCTTTGTATGTGAGTAGGTGACGGATGATCACTGATAGACATATAGATGCAAATAACTAAGTATTCAAGACAAGTGGAACCTAAAACTGTATAGCCCAATCCTTGCTTGAATCCTGGATTATAGTCTCTATTATTTTAAGAGTCCTTTAAGTAAATGTCTTCTCTATTTCAGCATTGATTTCTTGTGAAAACAGAAACACCCGAAAAGCCTTGCTAGGGAGCAGCTGACACCATGGCAGGAGAAGCATTTTCTTAATTGCACCACTGTTTGGACTGGTAAAGGCCGGGAGTGACTAGATTCAAATGGGCAGTTGGCCCATGCCATCTGTGTGGTAATGAGATTGGTGATGCCGGAGCCAGGATAACAGCAATCAAAATTCCACAAGTAACTGTATTTTTGGCTGATCTTTTGGGTAGCTTATTTCTAGCAAGTGCAAACACTGGGGCTGTTAATTAGCATTTTCAAGTTTTCCCCTCTTCCTCCCTCAGTGAACCTTCAACTTCACTGCTCCCTCTAGAACACACACAGGTCATTTTCTTCTATCCATTTTTTTTCCCTCAAAAACAGTCCCCCGAAGCAAATTATATATGTAGAGTTCTTAATTGCAGACGGATTTCATGTTTTCTGCGACTTTAGAGATGATACCCACAGAGCAAACACTGAAAAGCAACTGCTTCCAAACAGCATGCTACGTGACACAGGGCGAGCACATTTGATAATGAAAGACTATGTAATTTACAAATCATTTGGTAAATTGACAGTCTCCGGGAGGGTCTCTGCTACTGCTGCCCTTCACTGCATCTCCTTATTTTATAGTAGCAATTAACCTTCTTTTGCTAAATTTGAAGGAAAGTGAATCAATATACAAGTTTCCTTGCTTTTACTATGGTAATGAGAATGATCTGACAGATATACTATCACAATAAAAAATTATTCTGGTCATATTTTTAATTGGAAATCAAAATGCTATGGTAAAATTTTTCTAGAATAAGTTTAAGCTATGTGGTCATTTTTACATTAAATATACTGAATATATAGATTATAGATATAGATATAGATATAGATATAGATATAGATATAGATATAGATATAGATATAGATATAGATAGAATGAGAGACTGGGATATACTTGTTGGACAGTATCATAAGCAGTTCTATTCAAGCTACACAATGAAATGTATGAAATGAAGCACCCTCATAATTACCATCAATTTATATTGACGACATGGACTTTTCATTCTGATTTCAAAGAATACAGTAATTTTTATTTAAATGAATATAGTATCCCTTGTATCATATTGTTACCTTTTATAAGGGTGTGGAGGTTTGAATAGGTTTGGCCCCCTATAGAATCATAGGCTCTATGATTTGAATTCTTGGCTCATAGGGACTGGTACAATTAGGAGATATATCTTTGTGTGGAGTAGATGTGGCCTTGTTGGTGGAAGTGACTAAAATGAAGTCATTCAGTTTCTGTAGATCAGTAATGATAGAAAAATAGAAAAAAGCAGAAACAAGGTTATAATTTTGTTAATCTAATAAAAAATAAAATATAGTATTGACTGATAGGAATGTTTAATGGTTTCCATATCAGAGTATGAGTAAACTTTGAAAATATGATCTGTAAATGCATGTATATATGTATGTTATTGTCACAAGTTGGTTTACTTTATTTCATTTAATAGGTAAATTTGTAAATGGTAATTACAAAATAACTTGTAATCTACAGTTAAAAGTAGGAAACAAAGTTATTTTAAAATAAAAATGTATATATAAAATTTGAAATCACTTATAACTTAAAACCAAGTGTAGTTTATTACATGTAAGTCTTTATTTTGGCTATCATTAAAAATTTCAAAGACCAGCAAGTCTCATTTTATTTTTCCTGATATTCTTAATTTTTTAATTATTTAAAATAAATTCTTCTCTCTTGACTACAGCTCTCCCTCCCATCCTCCCTCAGATCCAATTCTTCTCTCTTTCTCTTCATGAAAGATGAGGACTCCAAGACACAACAACCAAATGTGACAAAGCTGGATGCTCTAAGACAAGACAAAACCTGAAGTGGAAATTTCTGGTTTCATTAACAACTCAGTTATGCTACATAATATTTTTCTGGGGGGTTGTTTTATGAGTGGGCATGTGATGTTTTGCTGACAACAGACACTTGAAAGGGCACGTGATGTTTTAAAGAATATAAGTAGAATCTCACAAACAGTGAGAGGATGTTCTTGCATTTGCTACACCATGAAATGCTTTGCTGGTCTTCCCTGGTCTTTGCTTCAGAGATTAATATCTCAAAGAACTTCTCATATTCTAGCTGATTCTGACCACTTGCGTTGACTGGTGCCAATCTGTCAGAGCCCTGCTGCTGCTTTATTCATGTTTGGTGCTTGCTAATGAACTGGACTGTTGGTATCCTGACAACAAAGAGGGGAATCACCGTAAGGAACTACTTCTAAACATGTCTATAACACCCATTTCCTACTAAGCTACTTTTACCTCTACCTCTGGTTGGTGGGCTAGAAGGGTGGTTAAAGAATTTAAGAACCCTAAATAAAATGGGTTTTGAAAAATGTGAGCCTATGACTGTGCACACCAAATGGATGTTCAAAGTTGAATGTGAAACTCACAATTAAACAAAATACTTGAATATCAGCCATAATAGCAAATAATGAATCAGGTCAGCGATGGCTGAATACATGAAGTAATAATTCTTGTTCCTTTTCTATGTAAAATGTAATCCTAGTTAAGCCTTTATATGTTGACTTTTAAAAGGAATTTTATTAAAATGTTAACAATATGAAAAGTAATATGCATCTAGTACTTGCTATCTTTAGAAGTACTGATAATCATAAGTGGTTGCAATATTAAGATGGGATTTTCTTAAAGGAGTCTTATTTTGTAATTATTGGAGTAATTTCTTAAAAAGTTAAAAAATAAAATTTTAACTATAACTGAAGCAACAAAGTTAATTATCTGAAAAATACTTACAAGGAAAGTTAGGGAAAAAACTTATTTGAAAATAAATAAACTCCAAATGTGATTGTGAAATTTTATGTAAATCAAATTATATCATCAGACTAATCAGAGAATATGTCCATTTCAAACGATAAAACAACATTAAAACATTGCAAGTTTTCTCAGGTAAACTCTCTCAGGAAATGGAAAATCTATACTCTAACACGTTTATAATGAACTACCCTTGGAATATTCTTTAAATTACGCTTATTTTAAATATGGTGAGATCATCTTTGAAGTGATGAAGTGAAGGACACTTGCTCCACTGTTTGCAACAGCTTAATGGGTAAATAACCAGAAACTGGAAACAAACCAGCTGTCCCCAAACTGAAGACTGGAAAAAAAAAAAAAAAAAAAAAAAAAAAAAATGTGCTTCATTTACACAATGGAATACTAATCAGCTATTTAAAAAAAAATATAATTTTTTTCAGGCAACTAGAAAATATCCTTCAGACCCGAGAGGATATTCATGGTATGTATTCACTTATAAGTGGATATGAGCCATAACATACAGGATAACTAAACTATGCTCCACAAACCCAAGGAAGACAAATAACAAGGACAGCCCAGGGGAGGATGCTAGAATCTTCCTCAGAAGAAAAAAATAAAATAAATATCAGGGTGGATGAAGGGCGCAGTGGGCGCAGGGAGGGTGGGGGGCTTGGTAGGAGAGGGGATGGAGAGAGGAACAAGATGGTGAAATTAGTTGTAGGGAGAGTACGAGATCAAAAAGAAAAATTGGCAGTGGAAGAATGCATCATCAGCACATGCCAGAGACCCGAGGACAGGGGTTGGTAGTGGCGGGTGCTGGCAGGGAGTCTATAGGGGTGACTCTACCCAAGATTCCTAGCCATTGGGGATATGGAGACTGAAGTGGTCACCACCTGTAGTTAGGCAAGAGAACTCCAATTGGAGAGATAAGGACGACAAACCACCAACAAACCTTGCACTATTAATCATTCGTTCTTATGTTCGCAGACAGGATCCTAGTATAACAGTCTTTGATGGGTTCCACTTAACACTTGATGGAGACAGATGCAGAGACTCACAGCAAAGCACTAAATGAAACTCAGTGCGTCTTGTGGAAGAGTTGGGGGAAGGATTGAGGGACCTGAAGAGGACAGGGACTCCACAGAAGGCCAACAGAGTTACCCAACCTGGACCATTCGGTGCTTCCAGAGACTGAACAAGTATGGCTGGAACTACATATACATACACATATGTAATAGGTGTGTATCATGGTCTCCATGTGGGTCCTCTAACAACTAGAGAGGAGGCCTCTCATGAATCTGTTGCCAGCCTTTGGATCTTGTTCCCCTAACTCGGCTGCCTTGTCTTGCCTCAGAGGGAGAGGATGTGCCTAGTCCTGCACCAACTTGATTTGTCAGGGTGGGGCAATACCGAGAAGGGGGAGTTCTCTATTTTCAGAGGAGAAGGGGAGTGAGGGCTTAGGAAGCGAAATCGTGTGTGTGTGTGTGTGTGTGTGTGTGTGTGTGTGTGTGTGTGTGTGTGTGTGTATGTGTAGGACTGGGACGAGAGAGGTGCTGATATTTGGATGTAAAGTGAGTAAATTAAAAAATAAAGGGGAAAAAGAACAAATCGTTTTTTTAAAAGGTAATTCAGTACTACTGGAGACAAATGTTTGGTTCTTTTCATTTATTTAGAGATGTATATGTATAGCTTTTGGCTAAAGTGATTGGTAATTACTTTCACAAAATTGAGATTTTTCCCATCCAGCTTCACAGCCAATAAATATTGCTTGTGTATTTGAAATTTCTATTAAAATTGCATAGGATCCTAATTTGATTTGTGAAAAGTATGAATATATAAACTTAATGTTATTAAACATGTAAGACGGTGTAATGAATTTGTATAATGTATGTAATGCAAATAATATAAGGCTCAATTGAGTATTTTTAGACCACAGATCCAAACTAGCTGAAATCTACAAACGTCCAGCAGAGGGCGCGCACGCCCTACTATGAGGAGAAAATGAACAGCTTGCTTCCTTACATTGTCCAGGAAGGTGTGTTGCTTTGTCAGTTTCTTCAGTAAAGACAGAGAAAATGTCTTCTCTGTTCAAAGACAATTAAGGGAAGAAAACAATATTTAGAATGATTGTGGTGAAACAAAGTATCAAATAAAATTGAACTGTAGAGGTTTTTAAAGGCAAATACAGGTATACATTGTGGTATATTACTCTGTCTATTTATGTCTCTCTAAGAAAACCATAAATTGCCTGTTTATAATTTTAAACTTCATTTGTGTCTCTATATGGGCGAATGGTTATGTATATATTAGGGCAAAATATTTACCTATTCGCTATTACTGATAACAAGCTTTATAATTGGGTAGTACAGTACATCAATATGTCTTGCTTTTATTTTAATTAGTATTTTACTGATTGCACACATCAGGACACGTGACTCAAACCTGAGACCTCGAGCTTCAGGATCTACCATACAATTTTTGTAACAAAATTGCTTCTTAATGAGTAATGTTTAAAATATTTATTACATATCAAATTAATGTGTTACATAAATGGTAGAAAAGGAAATGTTTCTATGTTGGCAATTGATCATATGATAATAAATATAGGTTGTTACATCATACCTTTTTAATAAACTTTTCTTCTATACTTCTTATTTTTAATAAAATATAATATATAATTTTATTATTTCATTATTTTATTGGTTTGGTGTGTGTGTATGTGTGTGTGTGTGTGCATGAATGTGTGTGTGTGTGTATGAATCTGTGTGGGGTGTGTATGTGTGTGTGGGGGGGTGCGCATATAATTATGATGACAGAGGTTAAGAGTACAAAGGGCAAGTCCTGTGAATGGGTTCTCTCAGTTTGCATCCATTTGAGAACTTGGATGCAAACTTACTCATCAGGTGTGAGCAAGCCGGTTTAGCTGCTCAACTAACTTTCAGCTGCCATGTTTAATGTTTAAGATGTTAGTTTTGAATAAATGCAAAGATACCTGCAGAATACCAATGACTGCATTTCATTGAAGATTTCTTAAAGGTCTAATTTTTAATTAAAGATTCTTCTAGAATTTAATTTTGAGTAAGAGAAGCAGAATATCAATAACTCTAGGTTAGGGACTGAGTTTGTATATATTAAAATGATCATGTGTCAAATTCTCAAAACATATTTTACCTTTTTAAAATTATGCTTTTAGAATTTCATATGGCATCATCTTCATCTCATATTTTTTTTCTATCTCCAGCTCTTTCTAGATCCCTTAATACAAGCTGAACTTCAACTTCATGTGTTTTTTTTCTTAAATAAAAGAGAAAAGAAACTTGCCTGGAATCATGGCGCCAGGCAGGAGTGAGCCCCAAACTAAAGACTGCACATAGGGACCTGAAATACCACCAATTTGGTGCCACAGGGACCCAGACAGGGGGCGAGCCTAAGATGACAACCAGTCTGGCATCATACAGGGCTGGCTGGGGTGAGGGCGGGGCGGGGGCGGGGGTGCAGACCATACAGGAGATGATCCCTGTCAGTTGCCATAATGTATGGGCAGGACATAGGATTGCTGAGACCACTTCAGAGATGACCCCAAACACCCAGAGACCCATGGCCCCACAAAGATGTGCAAGTAAATAGTAGAAAAATGGAAGAGAAAGAGAAACAGAAGGATGTGGGCACAATGAAGAGAGATGAAACTGGAGACATCACGATAGTGAGGAACAGCAAAATATGAGTAGCCACCGACGCCACCTATGACCATAATGGGATCCTGGCCTGTGCTGCCACAGAGGGTCACGTCTGGGTCTGTGGTCATGCAGCAGCAGGGGTCTGTTGCCACCAAAGACCAGGCAGATGTCCCTGGTCTGGGCTGCTGATTATGGACCTGTTTGTGAGCCGGGCAGAACGAGGTCCACTACTCCTCTGATCATCATGCGAGTGCTGGACCTGAGGGGGATGAGAGCAGGAGAGCCGATCTCACCCCTAGCCAGCTGCAATACTAATCAAAGTAGGCCTGGCACATGACCCTGGATGGACAGTAGGGTTGTACCTGTTTGCTTGTGGGTTGCTGGTGAACCACCCCGAGTGTATGAGCATGGGCAAGCTGGCCCTGCAACTTATCTGCTGGGCAGTGGAATAGGAGACAGACAGATGCCCACTTCCACCTTCGTCCCTTGTCACCTATGGCAAAAGAGAGAGATGGCCCCAGAGTCAGGAGCTGTCCCTGCCCCTCACCTTCAGCAGCACTCGGGAGAGGGGAACTTGTAGCTTGCCTGGGCTGTAGAGATAGCCCTGATGGCAAGAGAACAGGAGAGTTGGCTCTGCTCTTTCCTGTCTCCACCATCAGATGACCTAGCCTGGACAGGGCAGGAGAGCTTGCCCTGGTAGTTTGAGTGTGGGATAGCCAGTGAGATGTCCAGCTCAAATACTTCTCAGGCTTAGAACCAGGGCTTTGAGTTGGCTCACCCCGACATCTACCCCACTGATGAACTACTGGAATGCATGCAGGGCCCAGTCCTACAGATCCAAAATTACAGGATCTCTATGACACAGGGCAACAGGATATCCGAGAGGCAGACTGTGAGGTTCCTGTATTTAAAGTGTAGCAGGAGGCAGAGGCCTTGAACCAGACCAATGGACATTTGAAAGCAAAGAAGTGTGGACAAAAGGCTCTACTTTGGGACACACTGTGACACTACAGCTTCAACAGCAAGAGTTGGTTTTGTTTTTGTTGTTTTGGTTTTGCTTTTCATTTTCCCCCTTTCTCTTTTTCTGGGATGGATGCAAGGGTGGAGGGCAGAAACAAGGAGATGGGAAGATGAACGGGATTGATGTGCATGATGTGAAATGCACAAAGAACCAATAGAGTTTTTAAACATTAAATGAAGATAATAACTGCATTAGTAAATGCATTTTAGAAACATTCTGTGCACTTTCAGTATGTACACGTGTGTGTTTGTTTTAAGAATATCAATATTTAATATTTTTTACTCTTCCTTTTTTGAAAAAAAAAAAAAAAAAAACAAAGAATGGGGTTGGATTTGTATGCTTTTAATTTCAGCTCTTGGGAGACAGATCAAAGATGGATCTCTGTGAGTTCAAGGCCAGATAGGTGTATAGAGTGAATTACTGGCCATCTTGGGTTGTCTGGAAACTGTCCAAAGACTCTCCAAAAGCAAGAGAAAGGGAGAGAGGGTGTACTGGCTGGTTTTGTGTGTCAACTCGGCACAAGCTGGATTATCACAGAAAAAGGCGCTTCAGTTAAGGAAATGCCTCCATGAGATCCAGCTGTAAGGCATTTTCTCAATTAGTTATCAATGGGGGAGGGCCTATTGTGGGTGGTGCCATTCCTGGGCTGGTAGTCCTGGGTTCTATAAGAAAGCAAGCTGAAAAAGCCAGGGGAAGCAAGCCAGTAAGTAACATCCGTCCATGGCCTCTGCATCAGCTCCTGCTTCCTGCCCTGTGTGAGTTCCAGTTGACTTCCTTTGGTGATGAACAGCAGTGTGGAAAGTGTAAGCTGAATAAACCCTTTCCTCCCCAACTTGCTTCTTAGTCATGATGTTCATGCATGAATAAAAACCCTGACTAAGATAGCGGTGGGCATGGGGGAGTAGACAGAAAGAGACAGAGACAAAGACAGAGAGACAGGCAGAGAGACAGGAAGACAGAGACAGGAACACAGAAACAGAGGCAGAAAAGCAACAGAGACATATAGAGGTACACAGAATGACACAGGGAACAGAAAAATCAACAATAACAACAACAACAAAATGGAGTCTGTATTGTGAGCATGATGCTTGTCCTGGAATGTGGTTGATATTCCGAGTGTCTCCCATTTGAAGAAAATTAATTTTTCATCTCCCAACAGCTATTATTTGCCAACGGCTTGTTGGTCTGGGGAAGAAATTTGTGCCCACAGATCTTTTCAAGTGCTGGAAAGTCTGTCCAGATTGAGCTTGCAGGTCATGTGCATGCTGGGGTCACCTGTGAATTCACATTTTCCTCTCCTCCGTTGTGTCTGGAAAACACTGTTTGTAAAAGCATACACCAGCATTGGCCCTTACCCTCTTCCTGCAACCTCTTCTGCATGATCAAGCAAGATATTGAATTCATTCAGGAATGAAGATCCCATATTAGTAACGAGCTGATTCCAATATTAAATAATTTTGTCAGACACGCTTGAATTACTCTAAAAATTTACTTAATCACAGACTGTACCTCAATGCTAAAATCAATTTGTTAGTAAATCAATCAAAACTCAGTGGAAACCTTATAATAAGAAAATAAGTAAAGGATGTTGAATTTGCGCTATTTCAGAAGCAGCAATCTATTAAAAATGGGTAATTTCAGACATTAATACCACAAATATCATTTAAAAAGGTAGATATTTTGTGCTTAACTCAGTAATCTCAAAAATATCTCTTTCTGCTTACAGTTCTTTGAACGGGGTGGTGTTAGGTAACTTAATCTTATTAAGTACAGCAAGCTTTTCTAAAATTAATTTTATGAATTTAATATGAATAATAAATAACCAACAGTATAAACAAAAATTCAAAATTTTTATAAATTCAAATTTTGGATTTTTAAAATTTTGGTGGTAAAGAAAAATTGCTTTAGGTGACACAGGTGTAAGTTAGTAGAAATGTAAAACTAAATGTTTTTTTTTTTCTCAAGACTTTTAAACAGCTTTGTTTTCTTAATTTGACAAATGTGCAGCTTGGTCTTCATGAGGGTCTGGAACAACTGGAGGAAGGGCTATTCCAAAAGCTGTTGTCTGTATGTGGAATATGTTCTTTGAGCAGGATTTTCATGTCTGGCCTCAGCGGGAAAGGAAGCACCTAGTCTCTCAGTCTCAAAGTGCCAGGGTACAGGGATATCTAGGGTGCCCCTACCTGCTCAGACGAGAAGGAGAGGGAGAGATGGGGAAATCGTTGTAGGAGGGGTTGGCTGAGAGGAGCACAGTAAGAGCGATGTAAAATGAAAAAGTAAAAAAATACATAAATAAAAAATAAGTTTCACTCTGTATTATTCTCTCACTATTATCCTTGCAACTCTATGCTTTTGGATGTTTGTCATTATGACCCTATTTTATATAACCCAGCATATCAGAAGTATCATTTAACCTTACTGTATCTGAAGTTGCTTTTGCAGTACCTGTGGCATAGCTTGGGTTCCAGTACTGCAATAATACTGCTTAGGTAGTAGTGTTATCGTTTTACTCATTACCTACTATTCTTTCCCTTTACTATTTTTCTTTTCTTTTTCTTTTTTTTTTTTTTTTTTTTTTTGCCTTTTCTTTTCTTTCCCCTTGTATCTAAATGTAGGTGATTTTAATCTTTCTGGGTTTGAATGTGATAATGTTTTCCCAGGCAAAATGGCTGTCAATTGAGTCATCAGCCATCCCAGCAATCAATGTAGATGGCCACATGATGGATCCAGTTATTGCAATCAGTATAGATTTTGAAAAAAGTGTCAGCTGTGCCCCTGGGTCTATTTGGTCTCAAAAAGTACATCTTTTCTCTAAGTCTTACCTTTTAGAAAGAGAAGTGTTGGACTGAATACAAATTTACTGGAGTCATTTAATCAATAAAGACAGAGGTGATGAATGGCAGGTAAACCTATGTGGACTGAAGCAAACTAACTGTTCTTTAGAAAAAAAAAGAAATCAAGTTTTAAGTACCATTTCAGCAAGGTGCTGTCCTGTTCAGAAGGGGGTGATAATCAACTTTCAAGTAAACACAGTGGAGATGCAGGGACCATTAAGAATTCAAGAAAGGTACAACTCTGAGCTGTCTCCCTAGCTGTCTATGTTCCATATGCCGCTGAAGATTTTCATTGGCTGAATAATACAATTATTAAACTGTGACTTTACTCACATTCAATTACTTTTCTTTTTAAAAAATTTCCCAACAGTTCTGTCTCTTGTGATTCATGGATGACAGGATTTTATTTTTATTCATGGTTGAATAATACTCTATTGTGTTTATATCTGTCTATCTAAAAATCTATTTATCTATCTATCCATCTATCTGCCTATCATCAATCTACTTTTTTTTTCTATTTATGTTTCTTTTCCCATTTACCTGCTTATTGGATTCTAGAGTGATTCAATAAATGTATTTGAATAACAGCATGTAAAACATGAAGCAAAATTAATCCCACAAATCTTTTTTATGTTGCTTCACAAATGACTCTCAGATTGAAATTGATTATATAAACATTCCTCTGTTCACTCCCTTCTTTCTTATTTGATGACCAATGATCTTTAGTAACAATATTCCCACAAGTCTTTTATTTAGAAAAACATTCTCAAATTTGTTTGAGCATGAGACATACCTGGAAAAATTGCATGAAATATATTTGCTTGTTGTCACTTCATAGAAATTTCATTTAAAGGTTATATTGTAATGCCTAAATATAGAAAGGTTGGTGCATGGTTCATGGAAGTATGATGGCCCAGCAATCTGTAGAAAAGTGTCCTAAAGAGGCTGGATCTTTTTACTTAATGGGTATAGATCAATACACTCTTCATTATAGTATTAAAGTTACTAACAACTAGTAACTGCTTGTGAACTAGTCTTATTCTCCATGTACACACAGAAAATTACATATATACTAATGTATATACAGATGCACACAAGTGCGCCTACCCATGCAACCACAAGTATATGCACAGGTTTTTATTTTTCTTTTCTTTTTTTTAAAAATTGTAGTCTTTACCACTCAAAGATAGTCTTTGAAAAGACAATTATATTAATGGTTATCAGTCTCTTACAAGTGAGTGTGATAAATTTTCCAGTTTTATTTTGTGAAAGCATGCATTGCTATATGCAATAAAAAGCAAAAGGGCAACACAATCGCCTTGTGTATGTTGCAGTGATTTCAGTGCTGTATAATTTTCAAAAATGAGTAAACAAGAGAACGTAATTCATAACAGTATTCAGTACCTTGATCTCTTTCTTGATATCATTTTTGTAGGCCTCTTTACTAGCTTTTAAAAAAATCAAATTCAGCCTATGTTTGGGATTTTTAATGCCTCTGTGGTTCAACTACATATAACACACATAACACACTATATTTTTCAGTGCAGATACCTAGTGTTAACTTTTATCTTTTCCATGTCAAATTCTCTCAAAGTATCACTCATCATATGCTTTCAGAGAACAGATTTTCTATTGTTTCTCATTTGAAAGTGGGGCTGTTCGTTGTTTTCATCAGCAACCCTACTTTGATTAACAAACACACAAGGGACACACGGGGAAGTCACCGCAAATGAACTGCAAACTATTCTAACAGGACATTTGAGACTTTCAGAAACTGAACAGGTTTTGTACAGTAGCTTTATTTAATGAGAATTTATTGAAATTTTGTAAAAAATAGAAAAGCTCAGTTGTGTTGCCACTCAGCCAAAATAGCAGGCATTGAGTTTGTGCTGAACGGAACACTGCATTCCTGTCTGGACTGGAGACTGCATTTTTGTCTTTCAGAAACAAGTTCTAACCCAAGTTACTATACTTGTTGGGTTGCAGTTGTTGCTTATTCCTGGAGATTTTACATCATCCTGTTTTCTTCTACTTCGGATTGCTTACTATGTTCTACCTTCTTGGCTTTCAAAGTATCCAGCCACTAATCCAGTGTGAGTCCAGCCAGCCACTAATCTTCAAGGATGGTCTTCCCATTTTAAAACACTCCAAAATTAACACATAGAGCCAGAATGGTAGCATACTGAAATGAAAAATTTCAGGAGATTCTGCAAAAGTGAGTTTTCATGATTGGACTATAAGGATGACTACTGCTCACAATTTCTCAGGGAGATATCCATACCCAGGGTATACCCTTCATTGACTCTGAAGAATATTAAATATAATTACTGTCTTTCTGTTTTTTGTAAACACAGGTCACTAGACAGATAATTCAAAACATTTTATTGAAGCTTCTACCCAGAGAATAAATCTGTCCACAGATGTTGTATAAAATGATATTTTCATGAACTGAAAGGTTACATGTCATTAGGGATGAACTGTAATGATCAAAGGTGACCATGTAAAATTTCCCTCTCATAGTTAATAAAATATAAGTATTCAGATTGTCTTTGTGAGGGGAGTCTTTTATATGGTACATGGAAAACAGTGCTCAGGAAAAAAAAATGAACGAGTAGAATTTAAAGCAATTTAAGCATGTGTCCCTCTGAGGGGTATGTACATGCCTGTGCCTTTGGAGGTTCTGCTTGCCAGAGGAAGGCTAAATTGTCAGTGATTTAATTGCTCTAGGGATTGCAAAGGTGATCTTGTAGTTTGCCTCCAGTGACAGGTGCTATCCCTTTATTATAATTTGACCCCCTGGGTGTTAAAACATTCATGGCTTCTCTGTTAGAAAATCTGCATACTCCTCTCTGCATGTTTATTCATAATCCTCTGATGAGGTGCAGACAACCGTCTGTAGAACTTGAAGCTTTGGCATTTTTTATCAGAAATTGCTACCTGCGCCCAGGAACAAAAATAAATAAACTCCATTTCATTTGCACTTTTCAAAAATCATTAATTAGCTTTGTGTTAGTATTTCGGGCTTTCATAATTGGATGTAATGTGAATTGCTAAAATTTCTTCCCTTTTGCAATTAGTATTTAGAGAATATTATGTAAAGAATGTATGCCAGACCATAAAGGATTTGCACACCAGAGGGCGTCATAGCTTTAATCCAAGCTTTTCCAGATACCTTTACAATAGTTTCAAGTTTTACTTTCTTAAGTATCATTCTTTTGTTACCACATGTATATTCCCTATTTTGTTAATATCACTGCTGTCTGTCATTCAAATGAGAACAGCGTGATTAAATGAAAAAATTAAAGTACATAAGGTAGTGTAATTAGTTTCCCCCTAACGTGAGATTTCATTAGATTTCTGGGTTTTCTCTCAAGTCAAATATACTAACGAGTATATGTGATGTTTTTGTCTTTTTTTGCCTCAGCCTAGTGAGTAACCTATTTCCTGAATTTTATGCCTAAACAGTTTGGGGTTTGTTTTTGATGCACTGATGAATATTTTTCTTTCAAATTTCTTCATTTGCTTGTTCTATACAGAAAACATTTTGTATACAATGCTGAAGTGAAGAATAAACTATTAAAAGAGCAAAAGATATTTTACATTCCAGGAGGTAGGTATAAACAGAGGAAGGGAGTATATACAGCAAACCCATAGTCATTGGACTATGACCCCAAGTGTTTAGAGGACTCCCACTTTTAATGCTAATTGAACCTTACCCAATAAAGCCAGGGTAAAGATATAAACAGATGGTTAAAACTGAGCAATGATTTAAGTAAAATTAAAAAAAATTAATCACACACTATAGGAAGACTTTTTATTTTATGTATTTTCATTATAAATTATTTTTAAATTTAAATTATTTTTAAATTAAAATTATTTTTAAATTTTTTAGTTATTTTCATCTATAATTATGAATCTGAAGACCCAAATATATCACTCCTGGGCATATACCATATAAAAGATTTTCCACCATACCACAAGGACGTATGCGCCACTATGTTCATAGCAGCCTTATTTGTAATAGCCAGAAGTTGGAAGCAACACAGATGTCCCTCACATGAAGAATGGATACAGAAACTGTGGTTCATTTACACAATGGAATAGCATTGAACTATTAAAAATGAGAACATCATTAATTTTGAAGGCAAATGGAAGGAAACAGAAAATATGATCTTGAGCAAGGTAACCGGGACCCAAAAGGACATGCCTGACAGTAACCTAGAGTGGCTGTTCTCTGAGAGACTCTACCAGCAGATGACTGAGACAGATGCAGATACTGATAGCAACCACTGGACTGAGGTCAGGAACCCCTATAGTAAAGTTAGGAGGATTGAAGGAGCTGAAGAGGATGACAATCCCTTAGCAAGAACAACAGCATCAACTAACACGAACCCCTTACAACTTCCAAAGTCTAAACCAGTAATCAAAAAGCATACATGGGCTGCTCCGTGGCCCCAGCATATTCGTAACAGAGGACTACCTTGTCTGGCCTCAGTGGAAGAGGATGTACTTAATCCTGTAGAGACATGCCCTAGGCAGCAAGGTTCATTTACAGCTGGAGAGGTGAGGTTGCTTGGTAGGGGAGCACACTCTCAGAGACAAAGGGGAGGAAGGATGGCATGAAGAACTCTGGGAGGGGGGAATGAGAAGGGGCTCAACATTTGGAATGTAAATAAATAAAATAACAAAAAAAAATAAAAATAAACATTAAAAAGTAAAATTATGTTTTTCTATATAACAAAAAGAATCAAAAAACAAGTTAGAGCCAATATTTATATTTTAAAGTAACAGTGAAAAAAATCCCAAACAGGGTAAATTCATTTATTATGGGATAAGATTTTAGGACATAATATGTCGTGGCTCTTAACCAATGAGACTTCTGATTCTTTCTTCAACGTCAAGTAAAACATTTCTACTAATCATAGAGACAACAAATCCAGGGAAATAGGGTGAATAGGAATACTCTAGTACACATAATTCCAGGTAAGAGTCAAGTGGCTACGTAAATTTCATGTGAGCATTTGGCAGGAAGAGAGATTCATTCTAACGATAAATTTCAGTAATAGTACTCTTAGAAAATTTGATCCAATTGTCCTCATTTAAAAAGGACCTTCCATCACACGGGAGGTTGCATTTTTCTATAACTCCACTCCTACGTTATGTTTTCTTATTAAATAATAATCTTGGTGATAAGCCCAATTTACCCCTCTGTCTCTCACATTTTTGGACTAATTCTCAGAATGGCAAAATGTGCACCATCAGTATGCGTGTCTAAATAGAATGCCATAAGTTCGACGTACATGTATAGACATAAATATGATGATTGAACAAAACTGGATTTTAATTGATGCATTTTAGGATGTGAAGAACATCATTTCTAACATCCTTAACATGACTGACAACTAGCTTTCATGTTACTTGGATAATTAAGAATTTTGCACTTCATTTTACCAGTTAAAGACTGGAGTTTAACATGCTGATAAGGTACTAAACATTTAATGCATGCCAGGTCCCTCAACAAGCTATTTGTATGTCATTATATTATTCCTGGAAAATAAGACTGCCTCCTGACTTCATGAGCTACTACTCATCCTTTCTTCCAGTAGTTGTGAAGTGATTGGATCACAGTGTCAATTTAGCAGACATCCCACAGACACTCTCAGACTGAATAACAACACAGGCATTCCCTCTCTTACTTGTGAACTCAATCTTTCCTCTTCCCCACATCTGAAGTGCTATATAGTTCTATAAAGAAAAAGAAATCACCTAGTCATGGTGCAATAAAGGGTAATTTAATTGTCCCACAATATGTTCTTTTCTCCTTTAGATATAATGTTTCCTTTATTATTAATTTTGAAAAAAAGGCATCGATTGCTCCTTACAAACTCCATC
Source organism: Arvicanthis niloticus (assembly GCF_011762505.2). Classification (NCBI taxonomy): domain Eukaryota; kingdom Metazoa; phylum Chordata; class Mammalia; order Rodentia; family Muridae; genus Arvicanthis; species Arvicanthis niloticus. Next base: position 54,344,515 of record NC_047669.1, read on the forward strand.
ATATGAGAACTCACATTTAGCTAGTGCAGACTTTTTAGGAGAAGGAAAACATTTATTCTTTTAGGCTATAAAAATTGGGCAGAATACGCATTCATAAAGGACCTCAACCTTTGATGAAAAGTACTTTGTCTTAAAGATTCTATCATTTACCTTCATGAAGAGCACAAGAGTACATCCTTTTGATTCATTTTGCAAATGGTAAGTCATCGCCCTTCACAAAGGAGGAAAGAGATGTATTTAAAAAGAGCCATGAACGCTATTCAAATTCATTGCTTCTTCCAGGTGCTCGTAATTGAGTTGCCTCAAGATCAATATGAAACTGCCTAGGATACAGAAAGTCAATAGCTACTTCCAAAGTCAGCCCTGCATAGTGTAGGTGTCTCTAAAGAAAAATTCCAGCTGCTGCTTCAGAGGAAATCTACATTTGTATAACAAAACATGGAGATGAATTTCATAAAACTTTGGATCCATGAAAATCTGAATGTTACAAAAAGTTCCTCTTAGAAGACATCTGTTAAGCAAATAACAATCTTTTGATGTTTTTTCACAATCGCCAGTGATACTGAATGAACTACATATTTGATCTCATCTAAAATCTGGAACTAGAAGGAAGGTCTTAATCCAAGGTTAGCATCACTATGTTCTAGTATACCGGCCACTGTTATATATTAAGAAAAGTTGAGAAACAGTGCCTTATCTTTCATGAAAATTAATTATCTTATTTTCATGTGAGAAATACTGTATTATATCATCTAGCTTTTTAAACAAGTAATTGAGATTGGATGTGGTAATGCATTTAACATCTAAACAAAGATTATGGAACTCTGATATTTGTGAAAACTAATTTGCATGTCTGAACTCTGTGTCCACAGTGACCATCATAATTCCCCAAGTAAAGTCATGCATTTACATAAGTAAAGTCAAAGGAAGCAAAATAAGTACAGAATGCATGGGCTAGCACAGTGATAGTTACTATTGGCATCTATTGAATTCCCTTTTTGAGGCCTTTTATTTCATTTGCTTCTAGTTATTACCTGAAGTTACACAACCATGATAAAATATCATGTTTCACTTTTTAAATATATTTCTGAAAGACTCAGGAGATCTGTTGTTGTTGTTTCTAAGTGACAGTCTCTTATTCTGTATATTTGGGGGAGGGTGTTTGCTGTTTTATTATTATTATTTTTAGACTGGGGACATGTTTTAACAGAGGTTGACCTAAAATATTATATATTACTTGAGGCATCCATAGAAATTTGGATTTTCCTGCCACAATTTTCCATATTCTGTGATAACAGGTGAATGTCACCAAGCCATGCTCCAATTTGCTACATTTTTTTAAACAATTTTTTTTTTTTGCCTGCATCCCTGACCAGGGTCCTTGGGGGTGGGAATAAGAAGGCTCAGAAGTCAATAACACAGATTCCAGGGGTCAGTCAAGAGTCAAAACCAGACTTGTTTATTGCAGGAACTGGACAATCCTTTATACATGATCCCAGAATCTGATGGCTCTCAAGTAGCCAGATGTGATGCTGTCTTTTTCTCAATGGCTCAGTTCATCACCAGGTTAAGTGTCAGTGGTCTCTATCTGTGCTGGTAGGGAGGAAGTATCAATGGTAGATATGGCAGCCTTAGAGCTGGGTCTGCTAGGCTAAGTTCTTCTTAAGGCCTATATGTACCCTTTACCTTATGCACTGCTCCTTACCATGATGATTTTTTTGTATGTACTAATTTATTCTTAGAAGTCACAGCTTTAAAACATCAGGTTTTTAGTCTTTAAAAAGAAATAACATTATCAATAAGTACTCTAGGCTTCTTCCCCTATTCCTGAAAATAGCTAAACAATATCATTCATGCTCAAAATCTCTCTGCTTAAAGGTGATGATATCAAAGTCTAAAGCTGCTTTGGTTAAGGCTTGTGGAGATAAAGTAGTAGATAAAGGACTTGAGGACTGGATGAATAACCACAGAGACCTGGGTTCAGATCCCCAGTATCCACATAAAACAACAGGATATTCTGGTACATCCTGTAATCAGAGACCTGGGTTCAGATCCCCAGTATTCACATAAAGCAACAGGATATTCTGGTACATCCTGTAATCCCGGCACTTGACAGTGGAGGTGGGAGTCCCTGGAGCTTCATCTTGGTAGCCAGTCAGCAGAATCATTCTGTGAGTTCTTGGTTTAATGAGAAACATTGCCTATAAAAAAATAAAATGAAGAATAATAGATGAAGACACTATATTAATAGAGGCAACCTTTATTGTCTTTTTTCTTCCATAGGTATAAAGATATTTTAAAATAACTTTTACTTGCTAGATTAATTGCCATTTCAGACGCTTACTGCTGAATGAGCTCACACTTTCTCTCTCCTTTTGAATTCTGGCTGGCTATTTCAACTTAGCTATTCTGGCTCAAACTCCTCTCCAGGCTGACTGATTTAATCTGGCTTCTCTCAGCTTCTCATTGACTTGCTCTGCTTGGACTCAGACTAACACTGGTAATTTGCTCTACTGTGGACCTTTCTTATACTCTGGCTTCAACTGCCTCTGCTAACCTGCACTGAACTACATGAACTCATGAATGAACTCCACTTCATTGTACTGCATTCATTGCACTGACTGAACTAAATGGACTGACTTTTCCCAAACTGCTCTTAAATAGCCTCCCTTTACTATATATTCTCATGAAATTTGGGCATATCCTATAGTTGACTTATATTGTCAAATCTTCCTCTGGTTCGTCACTTTATCTGCCCATCAATTGAAAGTCACACTTTCAAATTTGGCTGCTTCCTTCTACAAACTAACTCTACCTTCATTGTTTGAGATCTGAGTACTACAATATCAACCAACCAGACACTCCAGAGCTCCCAGAGACTAAACCACCAACCAAAGAGTACACATGGAGAGATTCATGGCCCCAGCCACATAGGTAGCAGATGATGGCCTTTGTAAGGCATCAGTGGGAATAGAAACCCTTGGTCCTGTTAAGGCTTGATGGCCCAGTGTAGGGGAATGCCAGGACAGGGAGGTGGGAGTGGGTGGGTGAGTGAGGGAGTACCCTCATAGAAGCAGAGAGAGAGAGGATGGGCTGGAGGTATACAGAGGGGAAACCAAGAAAGGGGATAACATTTGAAATGTAAATAAATAAAATATCCAATGAAGAAGAGGAGGAGAAAGAAGGAGGAGGAGGAAAAGGAGGAAGAAGAAGAGGAGCAGGAGGAGGAGGCTGCGGAAAAAAATTCTCATGCAACACACACACACACACCAAAAAAAAGCTGAGTACTAACAGCCTGTCTGTATTCCAGCCAAAGGTATTAAAGGTGTGTAGTGTATCTTCGTTACAGCTGGACCACACAGACATAGAAGGTCTTTATATGTCATCCCTTGTCAGATCATTCTTCTTGCTAGTTAAAAAGTCCTCTACACATAGTCACATGTTCCTGCACACAAAGAAACCTCCATACGTGCCTACTCATGCATCCCCCCACACTCATACTCACAAAATATTTCTGCAGTATTTTCTCTCCTCCCTCCTTTCTTATTGATTACAAATAAGACCCAGCAATGTGAGAGGACACTTTTAAGAATATGTGTGATTTAAAATACGAATTTAAAATTGAATTATGAAAACTCATTTATTAGTTAGACTTTTTTGTTTATTTGTATGTGATCTAAAATATGAATTTAAAATTGAATTATGAAAACTCATTTATTAGTTAGACTTTTTTGTTTATTTGTATGTGATCTAAAATATGAATTTAAAATTGAATTATGAAAACTCGTTTATTAGTTAGACTTATTTTTATTGTTTATTTGTATGCTTGGTTTCTTACATAACATTAAAGAGTAGAGGAAAACAAAGATAGGCTTAAGGGAAGCCATCTCAGGGAGGGGTAAAAAGTAAATATTAATGAATTCTGAAATATAAGGGTATTATGGAAATATAATAAGTATCAAATTGCCTTCATATTGACTGACATATGGGAGGCTTCTTATAAACTATGCTAAAAGTGCAATGCCATTTAGAAAAGGAAACATACTCTCTCTCTCTCTCTCTCTCTCTCTCTCTCTCTCTCTCTCTCTCTCTTTCTCTCTTTCTCTCTGTCTCTCTCTTTCATTTTTGTCAGTTGGATTCGTTTCTATTCTGGGTCTCTGGGCGACCCAGCTTCCAAATCCTGACCATCCAGGCAGAGCTGGCATAATTACAGTTCCTCCCAACACAAGAAGCTCAGTCAGTACAAAACTACATTAGCCTTGCAAATAAATTCATGGATGATCCAGGTTTGCTCTTGAGGAAAATATCCAGATGTCACTTGTGTAATACCACTATTAGCAAACTAAAGGTGGCAAGACTGATTGAGAAAGTTTCTTAGACTTTCCTTAGAATATCTTGTTTCAGGAGTTATAGTAATAGAGTTATACAAAACTGTATTGTATGGAGTTCATCCTACTAGAATTTCTTCTGCTTTGTGGAAAGACAATTTATTCATTTCAAAAATTCCCCTGAATACTATATCATCTACCTTGGAACCACTTAAACATATTTTGCTTTGCACACAAAGACTACCTAAAAAATCATCTTACATGGGACTTTAGAAAGACAAATGATCACAAGACTGTAAAATAAAATAGAAACAATTATAAAATACAAATTAAATGTAAGAAACATAATTAAAATAAAAAGTTAATGCATAATACTATGTAGAAAGTAGAAGTACTTTCTAATATAAACATTTAGGATAAATTTGAATTCTTTACAACCCTTTTAAAATCAATTATAGTATTTTTATTTATTATTTTATAATTTGATTTGAAATTTTGTTACCACCAAGAATCATGAAGAGAAAGAAATACAGTTTTTTTTCTTAACATAATTCCTTATTCTTCATTTTTTCAACAACACAGGAAACCCTGGAGACTAAATTATCTTAATTAGATACAATTAAAGAAGATTGCTTTATCTGTTAATTAACAAACTTGGGATTTAACAATATTGCTATAAGCGTATTGTCTCTTTTTGAGAAGTTGTTATATTTGTATGGTATTCATTTAAACCTCATTTACTGTGATTTCTGTTGAATGGTAACCTCCTCTTGGATTCCAATCCATATTTCAGCAAAAACAATTATCTATTGACTCCAGACTTATCTTTCTCTCCACGGAAGTTGGCATTTTACCAGAGCATCTGCATGAGAAATATACTTTGAGAAAGATATTAATTTCAAGCATGGTTCATATATCCTGGTTTTCAAGGTTGTTTGGATATAAACAACATTTTAATGACTTATATTTCGATTAAGATAAGTAATCTTTCAGGAAGCCATGATGACTTCTCTCAGTCTGAGACTTAGAGTTAACTCACCCTCTCTTAGCATTCATTGCTTGTCGAAGCTACCATCACTGGGCACAATACAGGCAACACAAGGTCGCAAGACTCTAAGCACATCACTGTTCAGCTAGGGTGGAGTACTACCTCAATTCCATTTTCAGGTTAGCATTTCTGTGTTTCCATTTGTGTTTCTTTACAGAACTGTCTCTGATTTGTTTTATTCTATTTCTAGTGAGAAGAAGTTCAGTATTTTAAAGCATATGATAAAATCTTTGCCTTGAAGCCATTTATTGACTTTTTAGTGAAATAATGCTTACATACTCACAGCCCATGGGGAACTGCAGCATTGTCTCTGATCTCATTGCCACCTTTCTCTCAAGGCCTGAATCCTTTTCACATTCTTCCCACAAAATCCATCTTCTTAAATACACCTTTCTTCCTGTCATTTCTCTCTTCAAAAACCTTCAGTCATTCTCCAGTGCCTAGAGCAGTTTCTCCCACGAGTGTTACCAAAGATTGTAAATCCAATGAAGACACCATGTACTGAAAGTAGACTAAATAAATATCTTGTACAAATACTACTATGACATTCCAAATAAATGCAATGGGGTTAATTTAATATCATTTTTTAAACTGCCTATTGTATTTTTAGAATTTTACATATTCTTCAGAAAAGAAAGTTAATATTTTAGTGCTTTTATTCATTTATTATTGTGCCCATCAGCTTAACCTAGACTATCTTCTTTTGCAATAAAATATATGAACTCACCCAGAAATGTATTGTCTTAACTTATACCCATGTGACACAGCATACAGATAAATCTATATGAAGACACACATAATCATTACTATTATTATTGCAGCTGAGAAAGTGATGTAAAGAAAATTAGAGTCACTTTCTCATATTTGCAGAAAAATCACTAAGAACTCACAGATAATGCAAAAATTAAGAGGAGTACATAACTATTTGTGACATACAAAATCTATGTAGATAGTTTTACCTCAGGCTTCTCCATCATAAAATAGCAATGTGTTTCAACTGTGATACGAAACAGACATTTAGATACTTAGAAAACTATCCCTATTATTTCATACATGTGCCAATAAAATTTACCTAAAATCCTACAATAGATTACATGCATGAAAACACAAAGATAATTATATTCATTTAAAACTAAGTACTATATCATAATTACAAATTTTCAATAGAAATCACTACACTATTATAATCTGAAATTAATTTTATAGTTAGTTCTTTAAAGTGTTCTATATGCTAATATGTCTGTTCGAAAAAAAATAATTACTCTTAAAATTAGAGGGGAGGATTATGAGGCCACAGGCACCCTGATGTCTAAACCAAAGAAAGATTCAAACAAGATAATTTCAGAACAATCTCTCTTATAAACATTGATACAAAATTACTTAATAAAATGCTTGCAAACTGAATTTAAGAACACATCAAAGACATCATCCATGATCATCAAGTATGCTTCATTCCAGATTCAACAGACAAAAGTTTATTAATGTAATCTACCACATAAATAAACTGAAAGAAAAAGAACCACATGATCATCTCATTAGATGTTGAAAATCTCTTTGACAAAACCCATCACTATTTCATGATAAAAGTTTTGGAGACAGCAGACTACAAAGCACACACCTAAATCTATTCAAGGCAATATACAGAAAGCCAATAGTCAACATGAAATTAAAAGAAGAGAAACTTAAAGTAATTTCTCTAAAATCAAGGACAAAACAAGGCTGACCATTCTCTCTGTATTTATTCAATATAGTATTTGAAGTTCTAGCTAGAGAAATAAGATCTCTAAGGGAGATCAAGGGAATACAAATTGTAAAGAGAAGTCAAAGTACCACTATACAGAGGGGATATGACAGGATACTTAGTGACCCCAAAAATTCTACCAGAGAACTCCCAAAGCTGATCAACAGCTTCAGCAAAGTGGCTTTATATTTAACTTCCTTGAGTCTATGTTTTGCACCATGGTTATTCTGTACTTTATGACTGCTATCCACTTATAAATGAGTATATCCTGTTTGTTTTTCTGGGTCCGGGTTATCTTGGTCAGGATGATCTTTTCTAGTTCCATCCATTTGCCTGAAAATTTCCTGATGTCATTGTTTTTAAGGACTGTGTTATACTTCATTGTGTAAATGCACCACATTATATGTTTTTCAGTTACCAAATATCTAGTTTTATTCTATTATGAACAAAGCTGGTAAGAACATTGTTGAATATGTGTCCTTGTGCTAATGGAGAGCTTCTTTTGAATATACCACCATGAATGGTATAGCTGGGTCTTGAAGTAGATCTATTCCCAATTTTCTGAGAAACCACCAAATTGCCATCCAGATTTCTTGTCTAAGTTTTCACTCCCACCAGAAATGGAGGAGTGTTCCTCTTGTTCCACACCCTTGCCAGCATCTGCTGTTCCTTGTGGTATTGATATTAGTCATTCTGATGGATGCAAGGTGTAATCTCAGCATCGATATGATTTGCATTTCATGGATGATTAAGGATATTGAATATTTCTTTAAATGTTTCTTGACCACTAGAGACACTATTAATGATATTCTGCTACAACTTGCAGAAAGAAGCCTAGCATAAATGTCATCAGAGAGGCTTCACCAAGCACCCGGTGGAAACTGATGCAGAGACCCACAGGTAAACGTTAACTGTAGCTTGGGATATCCTGTAAAAGAGGGGGAGGAAAGATTGAAAGAGTAAGATGGGTCAAGTATAAAATAAAACAAGACATGCAAAAACAATTAATAAACAAACAAAAACTTATAGAATCAACTAAGCTGAGCTAACAGGAGTCAAAGAGACTGACTTCCAACCAGAGAACATGAATGGCATAGACCTAGGCCTTCTGCACATATGCAACAGTTGTGCAGCTGTTCTGCATATTCTGGTGGAACTCCTAAAGGGAAAGCAGGGAGTACTCTATCTGCATTGCCTGCTATTGAATCCTACACTGATTCCCTTTCTCCTAACTGTCTATCTTTAGTGTGTGCCTAATCTTACTGCAACTTGATATGCCAAGGCTGGTTGATACCTATGGAGGACCTCACATTTCCTGATGAGAAGAGGAGACAGAGAGTGGAAGGGGCAGGGTGGGATGGAGGGATTGGAGGGGAAGATAGGGAAAGCTGAGTTTAGGATGTAAAGTAAATACATTATTTAATCGATACAAAAAGCAAAGGAAAAACAGAGGTGGGGGAAAATTGTTAAGTGCCAGAAGAACTGGAAGTCCATTCTAAGACTGTGTCTCCTAGAAATGACAGGGAAAATTCACCCACTATGTTTAAACTCATATGGCAGCATATGAGACAAGAGAACATGAAGGGGGAAAAATCCCACAGTATTCAACCCCTAAATGAACTACAAACAATGAAGGAGTACACAGACCAGTAAAATTGGTTTCCCCTAATCAGTCATCTAATAACAACTGGCTAGTACAGAAATCACCCAGACGAGTGATTCTAACCTGTGGGTTGTGACCTATATGAGACCATTGGAAAACACAGACATTTATATTATGATTCAAAGCAGTAGCACAAATACAGTTATGAAGTAACAATAAAAATAATTTTATGGCCAGGGATCCCCACAACATGAAGAACTGCATTGAATAGTCACAACATTAAGAAAGTCAAGAACCACTGACATAGACTAAACAGATTGAGCAACTTGTATTTATATATTTATGCAAATATGTAGATATAGACTAATACATAGATTGAACAGATATATATTAGATGGATAAACAAATAGGTCATAGATAATAAAGTGATAGATTGATAGATGACAGACAGATGAGTAGATACATAAAATGATGTAATTATCTTTGAATTTCAAAAAAATAAAGAAATAGAATATTTCATTTAAATTTTCCTTCTAAAAATTACTCATAAAATTGTCACACGGAAGATTCCATTTTTCATGAAACAAAGGCTAGCTGATTTTTCTTTTGCCTTGCTTATGGATACTGGCTGTCCTTTGTAGCCCAGGCTAGCCTTGCCCTTCCACTGCTCCTAATGCCTCTGTCTCCCTATTATTGGAATTCTAGGCACACATTATTACATCTGGACTGACTTTTTCACATAATGTATTACGGACAAATTTTGAAAAAAACCTCAATTTTACTTAAATATATTAATGGTAATGTCTTATCAAAATGCTTACTGACAAACTAGTAAACCATATATGGTTCATTTAACAAAATCAACATTTAATTTTTTTTCAGTGTTCACCTGAAATCATCGGCCTTTAGGCGAAGAAACCCAATATGTACAGTAATATGTACAGTACATGACAGGCATCCTGATGAATAGAAATCATAAAGAAACAATGAGAACAGCTTCATATTGTTGCAGTTTAATTCAGATATATGTGTTTTCTTTCTTCTTTCAGTGCAACTAATACAAATATAATTTTTGAATGCATTGAGTAAACCTATATTTTTCTTAAGAAAGCATTTAAAAAACCATTGAAGCCTTTCCTTTGTTGTTTCAATGTTGTGGGCAGTGACATGCTCATACTGAAAAGCCTTTTAATACTTAAATATAAGGAGGCAAGCAAATGGTCGTTCTCTGTTTTCAGATTAATAGAAGGCCTTTGCATGAGAAGGAAAATGCCACCCACATGCCATTGTCTTTTGCCTGCAGACTAATCACTCACTTGTATTGTCTTTCCTGATTGATTTGTCATTTGGTGGCAGCTGAACTGCATGTTTGAAGCGCTTTTGTATAGATTTAATCAGGAGATGGCAATCGCACCTTTGATTGACACTAATAATTTATAATCATTTGCACTTGCTGGAACAGCTGCATCTCTTTAAGTTTATGAAAAGAAAAGCCCCCTTACATTTCCTGAACCTATTCATTTCAAATCAATTTAGGCAGGTAGCCATAGAGAGAGAGCTGACAATTTAGAATTGTGTATTACTGTATTTTAAATTTTCTAAATCGTAATGTAAAAAAAAAAAAAATTGTAATGCTTGCGCATAAACATGCTTTTAATAATTCCATTAAAATTCAAAGTAAAATTTAGGGCTACCGTATTATGATGCAGGTTGTTAAAGAGTGCCTGATGGTAACAACGAAAAGGACAGTTTTAAGCTTCTGAAAGGATGATGTCTAATGCAATTTGCTGTCTGTAATAAGATGCAGACAAAATGTAGACCCTTCCGAAATGACCAAAATCTAACACATAATTGCTACTGACTGTCATCATGCACAGTTTGACATTCTGCTCATTATTTTCCCAACTACAGAATTTTTCTTTGTTTAGTTCTATTCTCAAGTTCCAATTGTCTTTATTTATTCACTCACATGTTACACTTGGTGTACACTAAATATGTGTGTGATGGAATACAATGCTGCATTAGAATAGCGTATAGGGGTATCTACTTTCATCTTATCTATTTTTCTTTTCTTTTTAAGATTATAACATATTTATCTTTTATTCCCTTTCTCTTTACTCCCTCCAAACCCTACGATATAGCCCTCCTGTTTTCTTTCAAATTCCTAGCCTCTTTAACCCAATATCCTAAATATGCAAATCCAACCTAATCAGTCTGTATATGTGTGTATGTTTTCAGGGTTGACCATTTAGTATTGGAGAGCTGAATGGCGTGCTCTACCCTGAGGAACTCTATTTCTCCCACTCTCAGAAATTCCTAAGTTGCTCATAATCGCATGTGCAATGTTGTCATGTGCATCCAAGTTTATCAGAGTCCAGCTATTTGATTTTTGTATGAATGGTTGTATTATAGCTCTTCCTAATTATATTAATTGTTTGGGAAAATGGTTTCATGTATGTCAACATTTTTTTCCTATTCATACTAAATGCTATTTTTAAAATAAGTTGATCCCCCTCTCCTATTGTCTATTCATCCTTCTAGTACTTCCTCTGGTGGAAATTTCACATGTGTTACAATCTGTCTATGTGGATAGAGGACTCTCTCACTTCTGTTCCCAGGGATTAAACCTGTTTCTTTTAGTATTGACTCCATTGCATAATATAACACAACACACCTCACTGAATACTTCAGGTAGGAGAGAGATATTTTTAAATAAGTGATAACATCAACAATTCTCGAAGAACTCAAAAGTAGAGAAATTTTCAGATTTTCAGATACAGTTATAAAAATCACAATTGTCCAAATTAGAAAAATAGAGTCATAAATGGATGTAAATTTTCACTGGATCTTCTGCTTTTCAGACCTCATCAATTGTCATTCCACATACAATTTAGAAGAGAGGACATTTTGAAAGAAAAATGACTTATATGTTTTTATGCAGATGTTAGAATATGTCATTACCTATGCAGGAGATATTCAACCTAATATGGGAGTTAGAATTAATCTTTTCTTTTGTTTTTGTTATTGAAAGATGAAAGATTACCTGCCAATCAATTAGGAACCATGATTAATTTGAGAATTGATGATGAATGCTCAAAATGATTTCTATATTTCAGGAATAAAAAATGTGTAATAAACAGTCATATGCTTTTAAAATAACCACATACTCATTTCAAAAATATTGTCAGAAGTTACTTTTACTTAAATAATTACAGGATATATAAAACATTAATAATGTTAATACTTTTCTGGGTTGTTTTTTTTTTAGACTTTCTTATCTGTATTTTTATCTTTGTCTGTATTCTTGAAAATATCCTTTTTATTTGAGAAAAGGTTAAAGTCACATGTTACCTTTAATTCACAGATTAACCTCAATCCAACAAATGTTCAGACTTAAAAATTATTCTTAGATGCCCATGATTATTTTCCACAGGGATTTGGGATGAAATCTATTAAGTTTTTGTGTAAAATCAATGGCTTTTGCTGTTCAGGCAGTTTTAAAAAATATTTCAGAGATAGTGCATGTTTGAGTGATTTCCACTTAATACCGTGAAGACTCAAAGTGAAAAGAGAAGGTTATAAGGAAACAACCCATAAACGACGGTGTTGTAAATTGTATAAGCCTCCCACCATATTCCAGAAAATAACCCAGAGGCAGCAAAGAAACAAAACAGAGCTCAGTTGGTTGTCTTCTTCCTAGTTGTCCCAGATGAACTATCATGTATACAGTGAAGACAGTGTCATGGGCAGGAAGCAGATGATAACACACTTGAGTGTGAAGAATCCTGTCAGTACTATGTCCACACTGCTGTTTGCTCACAGCTCCATTCACCTCTCTGCTTAACACTGACTCATTTTTTTTAATTATTCTTTAGGAATTTTATATTTTGTACTTTCAGAATCCCACCCCTTTACCCACATCCTCCCAAATCCAGCCCTTGTTCTGTACCTGCCCTAATATGGGTGTTTGTTTTTATTTGGGTTTCATTAATTTTCATCCTATACTCTTAGGTTTCTGGACACTTCCTGGAGTGGATTAGTTCCACCAAAGGCTTCATCCTTAAAAATAAATAAAGTCTTTACCACTATCCCTGAATCTGGTAAACATAAATTTCAGGTCTGAAAATTTCATTTTGAAACTGTCACCTAAATAGAACATTAGAGAGAATGGAATTTTGAGATTGATTTTTGCTGTAAACATCACCTTTCTTGAAACTTGAACTTTATGAATCAGTCTTTCTATTACTCTTGGATGATTGTCCAATATACCTTCTCTTTTTGTTTCTTTTTTTTTTTCCATGAGCAATTCATAGCATAGGCCTTGTCGACTTTAGTCTTTTCTTTCTAATAATGCTAAATTTCTGCCATTGTTTCTTAAGGACAGTTTCTTTAATTAAGAACTTAGTAATTTTGTTGCTTACAACAGTAGAAAAAAGTGTCTATATTGGAAATGTCTCCTCTGCTTTCCAACCATCTTGTGTTTGGCATACATTTTCTCATCTGACTCGTTCTCCTTTCCTTTTGAACTCCTGGAGTGTTGGAAACTTTATCATTTCTCTATAGATCTTTAATAGAGATCTATAGTTCGCCATAGAACTTTAATTCTTTTGCTGTATTGTTTTTCATTTTTAAAGTCTCCACTATTCAAAGTTAAAGACAAATAAATTTTATCATTCTATTTTAAATTTCATTAGTTTTATTTTTTTAGTCTGCTCATAACCAACTTTTAAAGTTTCTTTGAATTTCCTTTATTTTCACTTATATGCTTCCAATTTTGTTCATTGTATAATTTAGTTTGTTGTGTTTTTTTTTTTATTTAATGAAATCTTCAGTTGGCTATGGAAATATATTTGCGGACTATTTTACAGCTTTTCTCAGATAATTCCTCATTCTGTTTGACACAATTTATTGTTTCATTTGACAGTCTGCTCTGAAGCTATATGTTTCTTGGATCTTAGATGATGTGTGATATCCAACGTTGTTCTTGACACTTCTCTGTTTTATGAAGGCTATAGGATATCATTTGTCTTAATTTTGTCAAATTGTCACACAGATTTTGTGTCACTTTTTGTCTATTTAACAATATAATTTCCTGAACAATAGAGTCCTGTCTCAGTCCATGTGTGTAATGCTGCAGAGGTATGAAAGTGGGTATTTTTCTATGATATGATCCTTTAATTTCTTTTTGATGTACACTCAAATAATTCTGGGTCATGCTAGTTCTGTGTTTAGCTTTTTGGAGAACAACAATTCTGTTTTCACAATATCTTTACATATATGAATATACATATATGCCTGCTTTTATATATACTAATATATAACATGGATTAATATATAGTACAGAATTATATCATACATATATAATATATATTACAATAACGTAATTAATTTTAAAATTTTTATTTGTTCATTGTAACAGGTAATTGATATGAGTATAACTGAAGCTGTGACCTGTTGCATGTTGCTGTTTAATTTTTCCCTTTCTATTCACTGAAGACTTAGCCTTTCTTCAAAGTGTCCTCTTAGCAACCTGTATGAGACGTAGTCATCTTTACATCATAGGCTTTACTTTGGCCATTGAATTTCTAGCGATCTGTGTGTTAGTTATTTATATCAATATTATGCTTTATTTGATTTTATTTGTGAGATGCATAAACAAGTTCCTGGTTTTTTCCACAGTTCAGATACAAATTATACTAATATTTTGATGGATATTGATTACATAAATACCTTTATATTATGTGAACATTTTTAACAATATTGATTTTTCCAGGCAGTAAATATGTGGAACTTTTTTGTCATTTTCTGTAAAAGAAACTTTTACTTACCTGTAATTATCTCAGAGGCTTGATGCCACAGTCTGCTTACCTAGTTGTAGTCTTGGAAGCTTTAAGCTGCCATAAGATCTAATCTAGGCCGAGAATATTTTCAGCTTCTGAGACTTACTTCTGAATAAATTCACTCTTTTTAGTTCTTTCTGACCTCTTGGATGGTTGGTTCAACTCAGCTGTCCTGGCTCAAACTCTGTTCAAAGCTGACTGTTTCAATTTGGCTTCTCTCAGCTTCTGATTGAATTGCTCTGCTCTCCATAATACTGTCAAAATATTTTCTGATATGGCTGCTTCTCATTCTCTGACTCTTTCTGTCTTCACTTGTGTCTAGCTTGCTCTCTCTGAAATCAGTCTCTGTAATTCTCCCAATAAAAACTGCCTCTGAATCCCATGAACTGAACTGCCAGAAACTCCATTCCACGGAATTGCCTCTTCCCTCATTGATTCATTCCCAACTGCCTCTCCTTGCGCTACCTTAAATAGCCTCTTTGTTGTGCTACTCTCCTGAGGGTTGGATATATCCTGTCCAGTCAAATCATTATTTGATTTACTACTTTGTCCCTCAATTAGAAGTCTCTTTCAAACTAGAAAAAGTGAACTTATTCAGCAGTAAGTCTCAGAGGCTGAAAATATTCTAGGCCTAGATTAGAATGTATGGCAGCTAGAAACTTCTAAAATTTTAACTAGGTTAGCAGACTGTGGCATCATCAAGCCTCTTCCTTCTACAAACTCACTTTACTTATATTGTTTGGGATTAAAGGTATTTAATAAGGGTTTGTCTGTATTCCAACCATATTACATAGACCTAGAAAGTCTTTGGATATGATCAGAGAAGCCATGTTACTGGATCAAATTTCCTTTACAATTTCAATTTATATCCTCAAAGTCTAAGATTTTTCAAAATTTTTTACTCACTTTTATTTTTATTGTCTTTATTTATTTATTCATTTATTTTTAAACTCCAGATTTCATTCCCCTCCCAATTCACCCTCTGACTGTTCCACATACTATACCTCCTTCTTGCCCCCCTGTCTCCACAAGGATGTCCCAATCCCCCCCACCCCACAAGACCTCTAAACTCCTTGGGGCCTCCAATTGCTTTAGGGTTAAGTGCATCTTCTCTGACTAAACCCATACCCAACAGTTTTCTGTTATATATGTATTAGGGGCCTCATATCAGCTGGTGTATGCTGCCTGATTGGTGCTCCAGTGTCTGAGAGATCTTAGGGGTCCAGGTTAATTGAGACCACTAATCCTCCTACAGGGTTGTCCTCCTCCTCAGCTTCTTCCAGCTTTCCCTTAATTCAACCACAGGGATTTTGAGAAGCTCTGTCCATTGGTTGGGTACAAATATCTGCATCTGACTCTTTCAGCTGCTTGTTGGGTCTTTCGAAGTGCAGTCATGATAGGTCCCTCTTTGTGAGAACTCCATAGCCTCAGTAATAGTGTCAGGTCTTGAGGCCTCCCCTTAAGCTGCATCTCACCTTGAGCCTGTCACTGGACCTTCTTTTCCTCAGGCTCCTCTCTATTTCCATCCCTGCAGTTCTTTCAGACAGGAAATCTCAACACAACTTCAAAGACATGGAAAGAGCAATTCTCAAATTCATCTGGAAAGGAAAAAAAAAAACAGAATAGCAAAAACAA
The DNA here is from genome assembly GCF_011762505.2 of Arvicanthis niloticus. NCBI lineage: Eukaryota > Metazoa > Chordata > Mammalia > Rodentia > Muridae > Arvicanthis > Arvicanthis niloticus. Next base: position 54,360,710 of record NC_047669.1, read on the forward strand.
TACTTAACAATAAAAAATGTCTGGGGGAATCACCATCCCTGACCGCAAGCTTCACTACAGAGTAATAGTGATAACAACTTCATGGTATTGGTACAAAGACAGACAAGCTGATAAATGGACTAGAGTCGAAGACCCAGAAATAAAACCACATACTTACAGGCACTTGATCTTTTACAAAGAATCCAAAAATATAGAATGGGGGAAAAAGCATCTTCAACAAATGGTGCTGGTTTAACTGGATGTCCATATGTAGAAAAATAAAAATAAACCCATATTTGTCACCTTGCACAAAGCTCAGGTCCAAGTGGATCAAGGACCTCAACATCAACTTGTTACACTGAATCTAATAGAAGAAAAAGTGGGAAAGAGCCTTGAACTCATTGACACAGGGGGAAATTTCATAAACAGAACCCCAATGGCTCACGCTCTAAGGCCAAGAATTGATCAATGGGATCTCATAAAAACTGGAAAGCATCTGTACGGCAGAAGACATAACTAATAAGACAAATCGGCAACCCACAGATTGGGAAAAAATCTTCACTAACCCCAAAACCTATATAGGTCTAATATCCAAAATGTATAAAGAACTCAAGAAGCTAACCACCAAAAACCCAGACAACCCAATTAAAAATGGGGTATAGAACTAAACTGAGAATTCATAACAGAGGATTCTCAAATGGCTGAAAAACACCTAAAACATATTCAAAGTCCTCAGTAATCAGAGAAATGCAAATTGAAAGGACCATGAGATTCCACCTTACACCAATCAGAATGGCTAAGATCAAAACCTCAGGTGACAGTGCATGTTGGCAAGGATGTGAAGAAAGAGGAATCCCACTCCTCCATTGCTGGTGGGATTGCAAACTGCTACAATCACTCTGGAAATCAATCGGGAGGTTCCTCAGAAAATTGGAAATAGATCTACCTGAAAACTCAGCAGTACCATTCATGGGAATATACTCAAAAGATGCCCCACCACACCACAGAGACATGTGTTCTGCTATGTTCATAGCAGCCTGGTTTGTGATAGTCAGAAGCTGGAAACAACCCAGATGTCCCACCACTGAAGAATGGATACAATGTCCCACCACTGAAGAATGGATACAGAAAATATGTTTCATTTACACAATGGAATACTACTCAGCTATTAAGAATGAGGACATCCTGAGTTTTGCAGGCAAACGGATGGAACTAGAAAATATCATTCTGAGTAAGGTAACTTAGACCCAAAAGGACATGCATGGCATGTACTTACTAATAATTGGAAGGGTTGTAGTGGAGAAAAGCATGGAAAACTCATAGGGACAATGTTTTGTAGGAAATGATAAGTAAGGGGTGAGTGGTTCTAGCCCGGCAAGAATCTAATTGGGGAGCTACTGTGGTGGCCTTAACATAATTGGCTGGTGCTGGGAGCCAAATAATAAACTTAATTTCTGCCTTTTTCCCTCGTTGGTGGCAGGGGTTAGGCAGGGGTGAACTTGTAACCTGGGGGTGCAGATTTGTTGTGGGAATAACATGAAGACTGGTACTAGATACAGATATGATTGGGAGGTAGCCTGGAAACTGGTGCTAGGTTCCAGCCTGTTACTTAACTTGAGTTTAACCTTAGTTCAGTTCTCTAAGATGGAATCTGAACCCAAAAATGGTCTTTCACCACTTGTTCACATATGTTTAGTTTTGAGTCTCAGAATTGTGCTGAATACATTAGCCTCAACTGCCTCTTGGTATATGTGTTTCTTGCAGTACTCACAGGTTTCTGAGATCACTGTGTTGAAGAGGATAGAAGTCTCCTCTGATCAAGCCAGGCTGTATTTTATAAAAGTCCAGTGTCATGAACAGAAGCAACTTCCTCCCTGATGAGTTTGATGTCTTGTAACCTTACCCAGAAAGAAGGGCAACAGGAAGGAGAAATAGAAGTCCCCATTGCGTATAGTATGGAGAAGTACCTCTCCAATTTAAATGTAATAACTCTATTTGAAACTTTAAAATGTTCTCGTATTATTATTAATTATTACTCATATTTTTTCTTTCTTTTTTGTTTTTTGTTTGTTTTGTTGTTTGTTTGTTTGATTTTACTTTTTTTGTTTTCTCAAGACAGGGTTTCTCTGTGTAGCCTTGGCTGTCTTGGTAGTAGCTCTGTAGACCATGCTGGCCTCTGACTCATAGAGATCTGCCTGTGTCTACCCCTCATGTGTTAGATATAAAGGTGTGCTTCTTCACTGTCCTGCTACCCATACTTCTTGATTTCTTCCTTTATTTAGACAGTTTGAATTGTTTACAACTTCCGAATCATATGTGAAAACTGATTTAAGAATTTGGGTGTGGCCAGGCAGTGGTGGCGTACACCTTTGAGCCCAGCACTTAGGAGGCAGAGGCAGAGGCAGGGAAATTTCTGAGCTCAAGGCCAGCCTGGTCTACAGAATGAGTTCCAGGACAGCCAGGACTACACAGAGAAACCCTGTCTTGAAAAGGAAAGAAAGAAAGAAAGAAAGAAAGAAAGAAAGAAAGAAAGAAAGAAAGAAAGAAAGAAAGAAAGAAAGAAAGAAAGAGAATTAATTTGGGTGTGAAGAGGAAAATGACTTTTTTTCTTCTAAAGTTTTAAGGGTACTACTTTTCATAAGAAACAGAATTTGTTCCTGCTCTTAATTACTTTTCCATTGATGTGATAAATCTTCCCAGACAAGGTAATTATAGAAGAAAGAATACATTTTGGTTTTATAATTCCAAGAGTTAGAGTCCATTATGGATGGTGAAACAGAGGCATCAGCCAGTAGTTGAAGGGCTCACAGGAGGAATCCCAAGCAAGAGTCACAGAGCTGACTTAAATTGCAGGACAAACTGCAATTGAATTATATCATTTTCTCTTTCTTCTCTCCATCTCTTCCCCAGGAATTGTGCCTTAACCCCTCTCATGACTGTTGTTGCTTTGATTATTGTTTTTTTGTCTTTGTCTATGTTTTCATAGCTGATCACTCTTCATTGGATAGGCAATAAGAAAGCTCATTCCTGAGAGGCTATTTTTCCTTCTCCCACTCATTAGTTGCCTATAATTCTTTCTATAGGGATAGGACCCATGAAAGTAACTCACTCCCATATTAATATTATCATAATTTTGGTCTTGGTTATATACCCATTTCTAAGAAAGACAATTTTCATTGAAAATATACCAGTACTCTGGAACCTAGAAAATTCGCCTTCTTTTCTACAATGTTCCCTGTGTGATAGATGCAAGAAATATGATGCAGATATATTAATTTTTTTCTGAGCATATGACAATCCATTGATTTCTGCATTTTATCCTACTGTGTCTTTTTGTGGTGGCCTCCAGTTTCTTAGAAAGTGGCTTCTTAAGAAGGATGGTAACTATATATATCTGTGGGCATTAAGCTAAGAAGTTAGAATGCAGTAAACAGTTATGCTTGTCTAGCTAAGCGTAGGCAGTCAATTATTTTCTAATATGAATGGCTAGACATAGAAAAGATCATATTTGGTGAAAGTGTGCAGGCCCTGAAAGAATAACACTGCATGGACTCTCTAATATTTGGTTCTTAGCTCCAAATGATCAGATGTGTCTATACAAGATAGAGTAACCTAGAAACCAGGAAAGCATGAGGAACTTGGGACAGAGTGGTTTTGGAGGTTGAGCTTGAAGGGAGGAATGCAGGACACAGGTGATATGAGTTGAAATTGGTAAAAAAAGGGAGAGGGCTCTAACTGGGGTAAAAGGAGAGAGGTCGATGTAGACTAAGAAGGAGGGATGAGGGACATTAGCATCATATTATTCTACTGTTACCTAAAGTATACACAACACATATGAATCCTATGAAAGTATTCCAGGCCTCAAGACTTATGTGTGGACATCTTATCCAATTCACTATATTCTTCAATAAATTGTAGTGGATTTTAGAATTTTCTAGAAGTGTCAGATGGTATTATATTTTCCCATGACAAATACTTATCACCTTATGAATATATATATATATATATATATTCATAAGTATACATATATATTCATATATATATATATATATATATATATATATATATACACACATATATGTGTGTGTGTGGTGTGTGTGTATACTTAAAATTTTTGTGTTGGGAATAAAATACAAATAAAAAATCACTATAGTCCATATACATCATGTGTACTTAGTTTGAAAGTAATTGTACAAAATAATTTTATTCATATCCATTTACACATTGATCTATCATGTAAAACTAGATGCAATATTTTCAGTGAAACATGATGTTGAGGCAGCAAAATTATGAGATTTTTGGATCACTTCAGATTTTATATCCCTGTTCAGAGACATTGAATTCAACTCCCATGTTCATGTATGGCTGAAAATATTGTAGAAAATTGAGTTGTGTCACTACAGCTTTTGTGACTCAAAATTTGGAAATTTGAAAAACACCAGCCCAGGTGTAGGTTATGTGTACAATGCAGAAAAGTCGGGATATAAAAACAAGCAAACAAAACCCCCAAACTAACAAACAAACAAACAAACACATTCATTCTGCCAAGGTGTGTATAGTGTTTTAGATTTTCTGCACTCTCAGTCTTTGATGCATTTCTACTCAGTGGCACCAATTAAATAATGAAAGGAAAAACATCATATGTTGTCCAATTAGGGTACAGGAATACTGTTTTCCATTTGTTGATCTTATGCATGCCAACACTGTTTTATTTCAAAAATAGAAACAGTAATTTGTCAAACTATGTTCTCATTTTTATATGCATTGCTTTCTTTTTCTCCACACTTAACAACTACTCATGTGCTATTCAACCCTTACCCTTAGTGTGTAAGACCCCAGAACACAGAATCTCAATAGCATACCCATACTCTATTTAGCTTACTTTAATTCACTCTATAGCAGGATTTTTTTCATGCATACAAGTAAGGAAATTCGTGTTTTATCAACTATAGAATTGTATATATCTGTTATTATATTCTATTTCAAACCTAGTTTTAAAATTGCTACACTTTCTTATCTTTCCCATACACATGGATTGTACCTACTCCAATAGTTCTTGTTAATGATCTATAATTCACTCTCAGAGACTTGAAAAAGATAGAGATATCTGAAACATTCACTTGACTGGATAATCTGATCAATATTACTTATTAAACAAAACACCCATATCTGGTTCTTCAGATGATAGGAAAAAACATTGTTCCTTTGTCTCCAAGATAAATGCAGAATTTACCTACATATTTACCTATAGTTATGTGCTCTTGCTGGAGCAGGTTCACAAATAACAAAGACAACACTGAATATTTGATTAACTTAAGGATTTTGAAGTTAGGAAGGATGCTTTGGAATATTAGGCAAGACAAGCATCATTTTATGAGTGAATCAAGACAATTAGAGAAAGAAAATATATGGCCAGGCAGTACAGTTTGTAATTTTACTATTTTTAGATGTTCACAAGGATTCAAGAAACATTTAAGGACTCTAGATACTCAGGAAAAGACAAAAAATAAGGTTGAAGTCTGAAAGTCTCCTAAAGGAATCAGCTCTATTGACCTTTTGACCAGTTACTAACCTTTAATTCTGAGTTTTACAAATGAAAGCTATAAATAGTGTTATTATAACCCACTAAGTTGAGGGCAATGCTACATTAACTTAACAATAAGGAATTAATACCAAGGAAGTGGATAGAACAAAGTGTATTGGCTGAATCTCTCTCTCCATGTGGTCACACTATGTGATGATAATAGATATGCTGTTTTGTGTGTGTGGGGGGGTGGTTGTTTGTTTGTCAGATTGAAAAATCTGTAATAGGCTGTGAATAGGAAAAGTCAACTGAAAAATTTCTTCCCTCAGATTGGCCTATATTATGTCTGTGTGGTTTGTCTTGATTAATGACTAATGTGGGAGACACCTACACATGGTGGGTTGTACAAGTCCAGACAGAGGATCTCGAGTTGTATAAAAATAAATGTCCACAGTCCGTGCTGCTACTGAAAGCAATTTGAGTGTAAATGGCCCATGATGCCTCTAGAGGCCATGTTGATGTTCATGTTCTATGTTCCTGAAAGAAACTGTGATGATATTTGTGGTCCATCATCTGTGATGCCAGCTGAATCCATGTGGATGTCCATGTACCAGGCTGTTGCTAGTGAATACATTGTCACCCATAGCCCATGTGGCCTCAGAGGCTATGTTGATAACTGTGATCTGTGCTGCCACCATGAGCTATGATAATATTCATGGCAAAATATACATACTTTCTATATTACAGTATGATCTGTTTGGAATACAGACACTCCTTTAGTACTCACCTTTAATCCCAAACAGGTAGGTAAGGTTAGTTTGTAGAAGGAAGCAGTGATATTTTAAAGTGACATTTAATTGAGGGGCAGACAAAGTAATGAATCAAAAAAGTTTTGACAGAAAGATGTTATAAATCGGATATGCCCAAAATGCGGGAGGACAGCAGAGGAAAGAGAGGCAACTTAAGAGAGAACTGCAGAGAGGGAGGACAGGTTGTCTACTGTAGTACTGTAGATCCTTTGAGATCAGGCAATGCAGTGGCATTCAGCTGAACTCTATTCAGTGCAGGACAATGTAATTCTGTTGAGTTGTTTTCTCTTTGTGCAATCAGTGCAGTTGGTACATGAAAATCAGAGGAAGTTTTTCCAAGCAGAACAATTCAGTGAGAAGTCAATAGAAGCCAGTTTGAATCAGTCAGCCTGGAGAGATGTTTTCACCTATAACAACTGAGTTGAATCAGCCATCCAGAGTTCAGAAATAACTAGAAAGGGTGAGTTTACTCAGCAGTATGCCTCTGAAACAACAATTACATATAGTGAATAAGAGTTACTTTTACAAATCTGAAACGTAGCAAGCAAAAGAATGGACAATTTGTATGGTGACCAAACCAAGAAAGTGGCCTTGACTAATAGTGTTAGAGGCATTAATTGGGAGAAGGGTACATGTTGAGAATTTGTCTTATTGTGTTAAACTGTGGTAGCATAGCATTTAGTTACATTGGGATTATTAAAAATATCACAGACCTAGACATCTAAAGTGTCCCAAAATAAATGATAATGTTACAAGTGAAAAACCTTTGTTATTGAATGAAATTGAATTTAAATTTGCAACAAATAAAAATTTGAAAGTGTATCTTCTCATATGTAAAGCAATACTTATTTAATTTTTACCTTTTAGAATGAACAGATTAGTTTTTTCTTAAGCTCACTGAAGTGGAAAATTAACATATGGCTATAAAAAGAAAGAAAAAAAGGCACTGTGAACTATAATGAAAAGCAATTCATTGGTACACTTTGCTTTTTAAAAAGCTAATGTGCTTCAAAAGAAAATAAAAGAAGTAACACATAACACAGGGGAAAGTAATCTAAAGAGCAAGGTCAGAAGGACTCATTTCTTTGATGCTTCAGTTTATGTGGTTTGAAACAAAGGAGGATCTCAAGTACTGCAGTGCTACATAAGGGCTGTTCTTCCTTTATCTAAATTACACTCAGCATTTTTAATTGGAAGTGTTCTTAGAGTACTTGTAACTCTATGCTCATAGTTAATATTAAATAGTTACTTAAAAGGTTGTAAGCATTATTTGATAAGCCACAGATGTGCTTTTTGTTCTTGCATTGAACATGTAGCTGTTAAATTAGATTTAATGTATCAATGCAGTTAATCAATCAAACATTTCTCTGGATGCCTCTGTTGATGTATGTTTGATTTATATGGAAATTGGTGAACTTTGAATAAAGAATATTAACCTTTATTATGTAATTGGATCTCATCAGTTAGTTAAAGGTCTAAGAAATAAATGTTGATCTCTATTAAACATGGAAAAAATATCCAGCAATCTATTTTTCTTTATCTACACCCTTGTTTTAATGAAGACAACTTTTGAGTAAAGGTTAGAACTGTTACTTTAGTCTCCAGGTGGTAAACCTCTCATATTGAAGGTTGGATTCTTCAAACATTTATAATGACTTAAATACATATCTTAAAATAATTCTATCAAAATATTATCTGTTTATCTATTTATCTATCCATCTATCTCATCTATTTATATATCCTCTGTCTATTGTAGATCTACTTGTGATATAACCTTCTCTCTATCCATTTACTCACTTATGTATTGTATTTCCAGACACTATAAAATCATTTTCCCTGTGCACAATAATAACTAATAATATAAGAAAAAATTTGATCCTCTCTCCTGTCTGCCTCCAAATATTTATTTAAAATTCTAAAATCAGAAAATATTCAGAAACATGAAGGGATTCTCACTTCCCTGGAATTTAATTAACATTCTAATGATCCTTGCTAATCCTAGCCATTTCTGTATATGTCTTATACTTGGCATCCCAATGTAGATCCTAATCTCACAGGGGCCTAAACTAGATAAAGAATTACAGGCAATTAACAATTACTGAAGTAGGGAGAATTAGCTTTTTACCAAAAATGAGCCTTAATTGCTCATCTAATAACAAGTGGCCATCTATAGAATCAATAGGATTGAACATACTCAGCAGGTTGCTTTTATATGTTGATTCATTTATATGTATGTGTGATGAAAATGGGTAAAGAAGATGGGGCTATGAACTTAGGAGGAAAGCGAGGTGTCTGACTTGGGACTAGGAGGAAGTTGGAAAGGGAGAAGAGAATTGAGGCAACTATATTTTAAGTGATAAAATGCAGAATGAGCACAAACCAAGCAATTAGTTATAGAAAAACATTTTAGTATTGGTTTTCTTGTTGCAATCACTTAAACTCTTAAACTCTTTCTGCTGAGACCATTATTTGACATAAATGTAAAAATGATACCTAAAGCTTTTAAGACTAAGAGAAGCAAGATTGATTAAATTTCATTGTTCATTGTTGAAATTCACCTTTGATAATCACAATCACCCTCTAATCCAACTCAAGGATATCTATCTCAGACTAGAAGAATGTAAGACAGTAAGCGATACTACTTTTTCAGAAATTAGGATTGCTGGGATTGCACCAGTGTTGTTGTTGTTGTTGTTGTTTTTAACTGTGGCTGTTATGACAAACTTTGACAAATATAGTGCATGTAAACCAATAAAATGTACTCCCTTACAATTACTTTAAAGGTCTGTTATTGGTTGCAATATGATGTTTATATTTGTGGAGTCACTGATATGTTCCTTTTATAAATTAAAGGTAAGTAGTTTTCTTGTCCTTTACATGTCCAAAGGTTATACACTTCCCTGATTCAGAGAATCTTCTTCGATCTAAAAGCCAGTGTGTTGTAATTACTGTTGATTCTTTATTAAGCACATCTCAAACTCCAACCTTAATAAAATTACTCTTTAAAAGAGTCATGCCTTCAGGATGGACATAGACAGAGCAATAATAATCTCGAAGTCCTAATTTTCTTTATCTTAATCACTTATATAGGCTTTTCCTTTTATAAAAGGCGTACTCAAAAGTTTCAGGGATGAATACATGAGTATCTATGGGAAACAGTTATTTTGCTTTCTGCATACAGCAAATGGAAATTACAAAGCAATATAAACAATGATTGTGTATTAAATAACATTGCAATGATGTTTAAATATAGATACATATATATTATACTGATAGAATATATATGAACATACTGATTACCATTGCCAGATGCTATAATTAATAAATAATTATATATGAGTATTCACATATATGTACATTATATAGAGTTATAGATGTGAAAAGTATATGGCATAAAAGCTAAAATATTATGTTTCTTATATAACTTACATTTTAAATCTATTTAACCTAGTTTCCTCACATACGCATATAAATAAATTAACATATAAATGAATCTGTTGAGTCCTTTCAATCTTATTGTTTCTAAGGACCACCACTTGGTATTTGATGACCAATCGTGGCTCATATTTGGGGAAAACTAAATATGTTTATAAGAAAGAGATAATATTTTAGTGCATTTAAAAATTTTTTATACCATATAATTTTCACATCTATAACTTTATATAATGTACATATATATGGATAATCATTGTAGACATAATGTTTTGTAGATTATATCAAGTTTAACCTTGAGTTATTCGAATGTTGATTTGTTTGCCCTCATATCTTGTTTCAAGATGGCATTACACAAGCCATTGCAATGCTTATTCTAGAAATCTTCTGTCTCAAGTTTGAGTAAACAGTTTTAACTACTTTTTCTCTGCTGATGGACTGGGTATTAGGACTATCTTGTACCTCACTGGTACAAATTGGTATAATTATGCTCTAATTGTATTTTGAGAGAAAAGTTTCCTTTTAACAGGAAGGGTGATGTGTAGGAGGAGCTAAGGTGGGAGGAGTACTGAGAGGAAGAAAAGGAGTAAGAAGAGGAGAAGAAGAAGGAGAGGAGAAGCTAGGTGATGAAAGAGAGATAGAGGGGGGAGACAGGGAAGCAGATGTTCATGAATCTCCACCAGTCAAAGATAGTAGATATATCTAGGTTGGGTAGTGGGTTACACCTCTGATTGAACAATACCAAACTTATAAAGCCTATGATTAACATTTTTTTAAAAAATGTATACATGCAAAAAGGAAAAGGGGGCATGGGATAGGGGTTTTCTAAGGGGGGGAATGGGGATAGGGGATGGCATCTGAAGTGTAAATGAAAGATCTAATAAAAAAAATATATAATAAAAAAAATGCTGATCATCCAATGGCTGGCAGAGTAGAGAATAGGGTGGGACATCTGCCTGCAGAGAAGAGAGAGAGAGATGGGGAAGAGGCAGGGTAGAGGAATTGGAGCCATGAAGAAGGGGCACAAAGAGCCAGATCAACAATCATATGCAAGTATCATGAGATGGGCCAGGTAAGTAGCCAGACTAGCATATAAGGTAAAGGTAGATCATTTAACTGCTTGGCTACTGAGGAACAGTTTTGAATAAATCTTATTTGTTCTATGTGGTTACTGAGAATAGCATACGGTGAAGAAAGGCAGCTGTCAGATTAATTCACTCTGACACTTTCATAAAGAATAATTCACTTACAACTCAATCATTATTTATTAATTATGACATCTGACAGTGCTAGCCAGTATACTAATAAAATGATTATCATTTACTAAATGTTGATTAATGATGTAATTGTGTCCAAACTGTGTCATCATTAATGCTTACCAAACCAGTACATGATTATCACTACCTATTTAAACTAATACCTTACTTCTTAATGTAAAATGCACAGTTTATATTTGAAATGTTTAGGATATTAATTATAAAAATAATTACAATAAAAACATCACAAAACATTTAGTAAAGAGATTGATATTGTAGTTATTAGAATTGGAATTAATACAATAAATTTTTTCCATGTATGAGAAAGAATATTTTTTCCTCTGAGAATGTGTGACCTCTCTTAATATCAAACATTCTAAGTCCATACGTTTTCTACAAATTCGTGAAATAATTTTAACTTCATTTTTCTCATCATTTTTTCTAAGTGTTCACTCATGATCTTTACCATGTTCCACCTCTGTAGTTTAATATCCACAAAGTAGTAATACATAAGTGGAGTGCTCTTTTTTTTAACATTGACTCCAGAAAATATCTTCCTAAGTTTAAGGTTACTTATATTTGTTTTGTCATCCATGATTTATCCTAGATTATAGAATATTTAAGCTGTGATCCTATAGGCAGATTCACAATGGAAACATTTAAAGTTACTTGGTTTGGTTCCTATAGTCTACATTTTAAAGGACTGAATGAATTGGAACATGGGATATATATATATTAGACAACTATTAAAATGGTAATGGGCATATTTGTAAATGTGAACAAAGGGTAGGATTTATATTGGTAAATAAAAAGAGGTACAATATGCTGAAAGTTATATCAACATATGCCCTTTCATAACAACTGATGTGGATAGCATAACTATGATTGGAAATAAGCAGAAGAAGTGAAGTCACCTGTTCTGTCATGTATATATGATCTCTAGCACTAACTGAACTTAGTAACGGTGATTCAGCATTCAGGGTAAGAACACAAAACTTAAGAAAAAGAGAAATGTATTTGCTGTTCATTTTAGGTAACAAAAATATATAAAATTTAATAGGTTCTCAGTTCTAACATATAATATCTTTTTTAGTTTCTGTGAATAATCTAACAGAAAAAAAACAGAAAAAAATAAATTCTTTGAAGACATATAGCACCAAACATGATCATCACTTAAATTCTCTTTCATTACACTTCATTTCTGTTTAAGTGTGTTGGTAGATAATAGAAAGATTCAAAATTACATTTAGAGTTCTGTGAGAGATAATGGGCTTTTCAACTTGATGTAAGGGTGAATGAATTACCTTAAGAGATTTATATTACATGGAATAAATAGCATTTTACATAAAAGTCATTTATTTGTTTTCCTCAGTAAAGTAGACCCAGGAGAGCTGTCTATCAAGTCATCTCATGACTTCTCACTTGTGTATTTTTTCGCACCATGATCAATTCATTTGACTCTATTGTTCTCTCCTCGCCTTGTTGTAAATACCTATTTCTCCTTGACCTTTTCAATAGGAGTCAACTGAGTTGGCCACAGGGGGGACATAAAAAGCAGTGTACACAGATGACTAGGGCCGACTTGAGAGCTATCTTTGTTAACAGTTAGCAAACCTTTTCTCCAGATTACTTCAATTATACTTTGATGAGGTCTCTAGACTTGACCTTAATTTTTTCTCTAATTTTCTAAAACCTAAATCAAAATTGGTCTGCAGTGTATACAATAAAGACTTTAATATTTATACACATACACTTTTTCTGTGGGAGCTGTTTAATTATATATTTAAACAAAGGTTGATATGTTCTATTACTTAATAAGGAATACTTTTTCAAAATTACAGTATATTTTCACCATTATGATATACTGAAAAAACACCATATAAATACTTATATGAAAACAAGGACCGTGTTTTAATTATATTTAAATTTTTATTGATTCTTTGTGAATTTGACATCATGTGCACCAATCCCACTCGTCTCCCTGTCCCTTTGTATCTTTCCTCCACCCTTGAATGTTCCACACAATAAAAAAACAAATAATAAAAGGTAAAACATTAAAAAACAAAAATGTAAAACCATTACACTGTGGAATCTGCTGCTTTTCACAGTGTATACCCTGTAAATGTTGCTTGTATTTCATCAGACTAAAGAGTAAGATGAGAGCCATACCCAGGCTGTATACATACAAAGCTTGGGCTGAATTCATAGCATTTCTTTCTCTCTTTCAACTATCCATAGGCCTAGGCCCAGAAGCCTGTAGCCTCCATAGAATCTAATCTTCCAAGTCAGTTTCTGACTGAATTGCTCTATTTGTCCTCATATTAATGCTTACGGTCTTTGAAGGTAACACAGGCTTCAAACAACACAGACCACTACTGACTACTGACGCAGGGCCAAGGACCCAGACACGACAAGGCTATTGGTGGCAGCACAGGCCAGCACTTCATCACAGCCTCATGTAACCATGCAGGCTAATATCATGAGGTTTTCCTCACCATCACCAGTTCTGCCCCTCATAGTGCAAGGCTGTTCCTTTCACTCCCACCTCTCCATTACATACTTGAATACTATAGTCGCTCCATCAGTGGGCAGGCCAGGCAGAGGTCCACAGGCCTCTGGGTCTCTTCTTCCATAGTTTTATTTGTATATAAAATTCTTCTTTAATATAGCTTTTATTGTGACGAAGCAGAGCTATGGGACCTGGGGGAACCAGGCAATGTTCTAGGAACGTTCATCTCAGGCCTTGGCATTTTCAAACATTCTCTATCATGGCAAACTCTTCATCTTATCAAAATGACTACCACATCAGGGGGTTAATAACATAACTCATGACCCATGGCATGAAATGGACTCAAAGGGGGGGCTTCTGAAAAGCCTTCCTTGAGGCAGCTCCTCGGATAGTAGCTGGAGATGCCTATGATCCTGGTAAGTGGATGTGGATTCCTTGTTTCATTCACCACCATAAAAGCCAGGAGGGAAAGCCCAATTCCCTCTATTTTTTTGCCCCTTATAGCTGCAGTATGCAAACGTAAGGAGTCGTCTAAACCAAAGCCCACAAGGATCCCTCCCCCACCCCATCAGATGACTCTAATGATGAGGAATGTCCTGAAGACCATCCTGCTGCAGACTGTATAGCTTTTGAAAAGGCCATAGAGGATCTTCACAAAATAACTGCTTCCTCCTTCTCAACAGCACACTCTGGTCTCATCCAGTCTTCCTTGTGCCTCCCTTCCCATTATTATGTTTCACCACAAGACAGTCCTCCTTCCATCACTCCTTCTACTTCCCAGCAGCTTGTGACCTCTTGGACTCTACCTAGAGTCCATAAAATCAGGCATTTCTGGTTAATGTCCACTCCACTCACGCTAAGCCTCGAAACTGTTATCGTTCTCAGGCTGGAGACTTTAAAGAACTCATGGCATCAACCACGGACGCTGTCATCCACACCCCTTGGATTAAATCCCACCTCCAAAGTTAAGTAGACACTTTAAACACATCTACAATTGGTGAGATCTTCCTCTCTGGCCAGCCTGCTCTCCCTACAATGGAAGGCTCTCCACAAAGACCAGCAGGTCAGGCAAAACCAGGGCTAAGATGATATCACATGGAGGTGATAAGCTTTTTGGCCAGGGAGCCCAGTAGACATCCTAGCCAGCAGGATCTTACTACCAGCTCTGCCACTGGGTACTTCAAGCCTGGGTCATTCATCACCCTGTCCTCTGACTCACAAGGCCATGTCTCCTCTCTGCTTTTACTCTACCAAAATCCAGAATGGGGTTTCTCTGACTTTATTATTAGAACTAAAACAAGCTTAGAAAGAAAAATTTCTGACCCGACAGCCAAAGACCTCCTTCTTATAAACCTTCTTATTTGAGAGTGCATGGCTTCTGAACGAAGGCTTACCTGCCAAGACCTTAAACATGAGCACTATGATTGATTGTTGTCACTCAGGATATCAGTACAGCATTCCATTAGGCTGCTTCCATTGTCCAGGCCTTCTCAGCAGTGATAAAAAACTGCAGGGGTTTGCTTTAAAGGTGTCATAAAAGAATAGTAGAAAGGCGAATGTTCTAAGGGGTCTCTCCCATGAAAAATGCAACACCCCTAAAACAGTCTTTCCTTATGCTGTAGGGACTTCCACTGGAGGATTTTCCCTCCTATAATAACAAGAATGGCAAGGCACTGGAGGTTTTTAAAATTGGAACATCTTCAGCCCTGATAGTAAGAGGAAAATCTGTGCTAATAGAGGTTTTATGGGTTTCCAGCATCTCAGAAAGAGCTCTCTGTCTCTGTCTCTGTCTCTGTCTCTGTCTCTGTCTCTCTCTCTCTCTCTCTCTCTCTCTCCCTCTCTGTCTTTCTCTCTGTCTCTCTCTCACACATACACACACACAAATCCATGAAACTCATTCAACTGTCTAATTTACACTGGAGCAGATGAAACAATTTTAAGACTACAAGAGGTCATATAAGAGTGGGCACTAATTTCTAACTTCACCATTTCTCAAGTCCATGCAACACCCCTGCATTTGGTATAGAAAAAAAAAGAGCTCAGGGAATAGAGACTGTTACCAGATTTAAGACTAATTAATAAAACATTAATTAATCATCTCTGAACTTCCTACCAACACCCTTCTCTTAGTGATAGACATGAAGATTACTTTTTTCCTAACCCTCTTCACCTGTGGGATAGCCTAAGCTTTTTGTTCGTAATACCCCTAATTAACAACTCTGGGCCAGTCTTACCATATGAGTAAACAGTCCTCTGCCAAGGAATGGCAAACTGTTCCATCGTTTATGACTGTAAGCATTAAGGTCTTACTTAGACAAACATCTCTGTATTTATTATTCTATGGATGTTATCTTGATGTGAGGAGACCCTTGTACTTCCTCCTCCAAACTTTGTCAGTTAAAACCTTCCATATACTCCCTAAAACTTAAAATAACTCCTCACAAAATACAACTTATTCTGCCCATCACTCACTACCAACCAGGATTTAGTCCAATAACAAAACACTTTCAAACTAGAAGCTGACAACCTCTCCTTTACAAAATGAAAAGGGGGTAGTGGGAATAGTTTGGGCTGGAGAGCAGTGAGATCAGGGAGTAGGCAGGAGCCTTCCCAGAGCAAGAATGGGATTGAGGCACATCCAAATCCTGGACATGTCATTGTAAAATGGACAGGATTAGGATTGCTACCCACACACAATTTCCCTGACCCAAACTGTGTGTCCTGATGAAAGAAACACTATGCCCAACAGTTGGCCCCTAGAGATGGTCACATAGGCCAGTAGCCAGATGAAACTTTCTGTTCCTTGTAAAGTCATGACTTAATGTCCCAGTAGGGGAATGCCAATGAGGTGGGAGTGGGTGGATGGATGGTGGGAGCACCACCAGTGAGGAGGGAGGATGGGACAGGGGGTCCACAGAGGGAAAACCAGGGAAGGGGATAACATTTAAAATGTAAAAATATAAAATATCCAATAAAAAAAAAAAGAAAATTATGACTGACAGCACCTCCAAATCCTCCTTATACAAATAAGTCATCCACACTGTCTGGCCCCAACCAATGATGTATTTATACAGACAGCCTTACAAACCACAGGTTTAAGTAGCCTTTGTTCCTTTCATTACACGAGCTGTCTCATAGAAACTGTTTCCAAGAGTATGTTCATGTTTAGCTTACATCTGCCTGAGGCCTCTTTGGTTCTCAATCTGCTCCCACCCCACTTCCCTTGTCAGGTTCAGCAGGTTGAGAATGCAGATTGATCACTCTGTGATGGGTAATGAAGCAGAGCCTGACCAGCATTGAACTTACATTTTTTAATTCATACATTCCATTAAGGAAATTTCACCAAGAATTTGGAATGTTACAATATAGAATTTGAAATCCAAAATGCAAATTGTGTTAAAAAATAACCTTAGTGAGTTACACATCACAGGATGGAGTCTAGCCGATTTTAGTATATAACTATTTGTTGTATGTTCAGTTTTATAAGCATTAGCATATCAATTTTAGAGCATGTTCACTGTACCCAAAAGAACGCTGAATAGAATAGAGTGAATGTTAGATGTTATTATTTTGTCTGTATTTTGAATGTGTTACATGATATACATTGATTGTGGAATTTTCCTTAAGAACCTTGGGATTTCAAATTTTTAGTTTATGGTTATTCAACTTCTGTATATTTCCATATTTTATAAATTTTATATCAATATCTTCAAAGAATAGTCAGTGTCTATGATACCCTTGTTTTCTTGTTTTGGAATAATTATCTTTTAAGTGATATTTCAGTGCATATGTTTGGGAATGTAGATGGACTTTTATGTGAACATGCATGGATATTTATGTGGGCTTATGTGCAGAGGACTATGTTCTAAGACAGGAAACTACTTCAGTCACTTCTACACCTTATTTTTTTTTCATAAACTGGAGCTAACTTATTGGCTGGACTGGAAGACAGGCAAGCCATGTGCATCCTCTCTTATCTGCAAAATTCAGTGTTGAAACTATAAACAAGGAACTGGGCATTGCTTTATATCCTACCTATCCAAACTGAAGTTCTCATGCCTGAGAGGTAAGTCTCTAGCAAATTGCATTATTTTTATAATTATAATACACCATTTGCTTAACATTTACTGTGTTCAAACTAAACATTTTATTGTAATCTATTTCAAATTCATTTTATAATCTCAGGGATAATTATTCTTCCTATAATAGCCCTGTTCTTTTATGCATTTTTACACATTATATATATATAAAAATATAATTCTATAATTAGATTAGAAATACATATAAATATATCGCTACATATGATTATATGTTCATATATATTTACATATTCATATTTATGTATTCATATATTTATATGTATAAATTCATATATATATTCATATGTAGTAATGTAAAAATGAGAAATATTTATTATTATTATATTTTTACAATTCCAGGGAGGATTAATTCATTTTTTACACATATTATATGTGTATACATATGCCCATAATTATATAAAATGTAAACAATATGTTTTAATATATATGTATATATCACATCTATCACATGTCAAGAATAATTCCATATATTTACACAAAATTGTAATTAAGAGTATATATATACAATTATTTTAAATATATAGTCAAATTGCCATTGTGTTATTTCCATTATTACTCCAGAGTTGATGAAAATGTAACATTCTTTGTATCTAAAGGAACAACATCATTCTATTGTTTGATCATCTGTGGTTGAGAACAGATGATCTCTATTCGAAATTATTGTCAACTCTTTGCCTATTTCTAGGGAGCTTTGCTACCTTTTTTCCTGGGAAGTTGCATACTTCCTTATATTTGGTTGTCAAAGTAATTACAGCATATACTGTACCATCTTTACTGAGTTGGAGAACTAAAATTCTAGTCTAAGTTTTGCTGATTTTTTTCTTAATTGATTATTTGATTCCTTGTTTTACCAACTTCAGGGAAATCTGATTTCTGCAATGTGTGGAGCTTCCAGTGTTAGTATTTAGAGGAGAAAAAATGAGACAGGAATGGGTTCACCCTGAATGACAGTGATTCAGTAGGGCCCTCTGACACATTCATCTCCTGATCCTTTCTAAATCTAGTCAGTTGATCTATTTTACTACACAAAACAAAAATCAATACCTTTGTAATTATTTTTTGGATTAATCACTTCAGCGACTCATAGGATAAAATTTAGGTTCTTGGCTGTCTGTCATAGAGTCCAGTCTACAGTCTTTCCCTAACATCATGAAGGATACACTTAGCGCTCTGCTTGCATGGTGCTCTTCTTTAATTATACACTTTTAAAGGTCAAACGTGTAGCTGTCAGATACCTTATATCTATGTAGTACACAAATTTCCATTGTTTTGTAATGTACCCTTTAGCTTGACTTCTCATAAATGAATCAAATGACAAGTCCTCTTTATAGAATGCAATCAATGTGTCTTTCCTCCCAAGAAGTCTTGTGTGTTATTGTTCTAAAGCTGGTTGTAGGACTAATGGTCTTTCTCTCAGGGTGGCATCCCTTGTTTAGGATTTGTTACTTCATTGGGCCAATAGTCTTTGTTCTTTTGATTTTAATTTGACCTAAATGTAACCTACAGTTCTTTTCTTCCATACAAGCCTTTGTCTTCAGAACATCCTGGACATCCTTGTCAGGCTCCCTAGCCTGATGATTCTTCTTTCCACCCTCCTGCCCAAATGATTGAAAAATCTCCGTCTGCATAGAGGAGCAAAAGGTTTTAGCCCTCAGGGCATATCTCTGCTGGCAGCTCAGGCAGGATCTATCCCAGCTGAGGACCAGCTGCCACCTCCATACTGGCTTATCATGTGGTCTCACCACCAGTAGCCCTACTACTTCCTAGAGGATTAGTTCCCATGGTTCCTTCTTTCTCTCCCTTAACTAGCCCACCTGATACACAGTGTAGCACTTTCTTGAGTCCCTCAGCTGAAGCCTTTCCCTTATGCATTGTTGCCTTACCTGCCTCTGAGGCCTTTCATAATCTATTACCCTTTCTCTACACGTGATCTATACAACTAGAAGACCCAGAATCCTTTTTCAAAGAAAACCCAGGCCTTAATCTCTGCTTTAGAAACCATCTCTCTTGCCCACCAGCCTACCTGGGAGGATCCCCCAAAACTCCTCTAGACACTTTATTAAAGAGGATTAGGACTGCATTGGACAAGAAGCCTGCAAGTTGGTTCCAGGTGACAATGGCAGATACTCTGAGGTCCCTGTGACAATTGATTTCTCCTCCCAGCCCAGAATGGAATCTTTACATGTCTGAATATAGGGAGGCACTCAAGGGCTATTGCCAGATTCTAATGGAGGGGTGTCTCAGGACTGCCACTAGGTGCCCTACAAATTTGTCAAAATTCAGATAATCCAGGGATCTACAGATTACTGCTTTCCTGGAGAGAGGATTAGATGCCTACAGGACCTATGCACAAATTGATACAGAAGCACAATAGAATGAACAGGCCATCAATGTGGTTTTGTGGGTCATCCTCCCCCTGACGTTCACTTGTCCATTGCATAGTCATTAGGGTCAATATCAGCAGTAGTTCCAATCCATTCATCCATGGTGCTCATCAAGGCTTTAATTGTCTAAGAAATAAAGTTTCAATTAGTACTTGTTTTACATCTGTAGCTGATATTGCCTTATTTATAGCATACATTAATCTATGTGGTAAATCAGTAAAAGCCTCTCTGGGGCTTTGCATAATCTTTGTAAATGACATAGACCCCTTTTCTTGTTTCTTCACCTTATCTCAGAATCTTAAGGCTATCAATGTAGATTGTATAATAATAAAGTCATCAAATTTCATCTGCTATCATATAGCAACAAACTGACAACATTTATACCTTCAGACCTAATATGATTTTTCATAATTACAATTTATTCTCAAGAGCACATCAGTCATTTTAATTGAGGATCAGCTTCCCATACATATGCTTCTAAGTCTTCTCAGTCTTAGGGGTTTTTCCTGTTTTAGGTAGCCCAGGTATTTAGCTTTTCTCTCACAGAAGGTAAGTTCATTTCAGAAGTTACTATTGATCCTTTAAAAAGTTTAAAATACTGTATTTTAGCAGGATTCCAGACTAGTTGTTCATTTTTTGAATTTTTACCCCTTTCTGGCATTTGTTCCTGGGTAATCGGGAAAGCCAGTGAGGGTGGGCACCTTTCCTCACTTTCATTAAGTGGTAATATAGTAGTGTCAATGGGCTGTCTGTCTTGATCCTCAATTTCATTAAGTACCATAGCTTTTCAATTAAACATTTTCTGTTCTCTTACTTTCTCTGTCTTTTGTCTTTCAAACCTTTGTAATATCATATTTAATTTTCATTATTGTACAGCTTTTTTTTCAACCTTTTTTGAGAGGAAATATTTGAAGTTTGCTCCAGTGTTACAGATGCAACAAGTAATATGATGACTTTTTGAGTAACATTTTTAACCCCTCAACTCTTATCCTGGTCTTAAGGGAATCTGAAACGGAGTTTCACATTTCTTAATGTAGAAAAAGTCTGTTTATACAATTAAATTTGTCTTTTGGGTGACTTCCTTTAATTTGCTGTTTCAGAGACTCCTGTGTCATTCCTAGCTCTGGGCTCCAGGTTGTTCCTGCCTGTTTGGAGTCTTCTGGGTCTCTCTGGGCATACAGCTGAAGTCAAAGAACTGTTGTATCCTCTGGAGATAAACACAGCCAAGTTTCTGCTCTCATGATTTCTGTCAGATATCACATTTTCTCTGAGACATTTTTATCAGATGTCTTCTGCTTTCTGAAATGTTTGTGGGGCTATTTTCTTCTTCAATCCCATTTAGTGACAGACGTAAATGTAACTTGATTTTCCTGATGTTTTTGCTATCTTGGAGGCTTACTGCTTAGTAAACTTAACCTTTCTAGTTCTTTATGAACTATTTTTGACTGGTTCAACTCAGGCATTGTGACTCAAACTCTACTCCAAGCTGACTGATTCAATCTGACTTTTCTCAGCTTTTTACTGAATTGCTCTGCTGGGCCTCAAACTACCTCTGGCATTTTTTTCTATTCTTTGGGCTCTTTCTCATCCTTTGGCTCCAACTGCCTCTGTTGACCTGCACTGAACTGCACAAACTCATGAAGGAACACCACTCACTGCATTCCCTGCACTGACCCCCAACTGTTAACCATACTGACTGATTTGAATGGCACTTATTGACTGAGCTTAGAGATATTCATGCTTTTGTCTCCTGAGTGCTGGCATTAAAGTTATATACTAGACTCCCTCCCTCCCTCCCTCCGGAACACAAGCTTTCATTTACATGAAACTTGTTTTATACTAGGCTAGCCTTGAACTTTGACATCTGCTGGCCTCTGTCTCCTAGTATTAAAGGCATGTCTGTATTCCAGACAGAGCACACAGAAACAAAATATTGTTCAATGTGATTGCTTGCCAGAGAAACCTTGTTAAGATTCCTCTACAATATGAAAAGAAATGAGTTTGATTATTGAACTTTAAAAAGGTTGTTTAAAATAAAGAACCATTTGCAAAAATACCTAAGATCTTTTTATACATTTGTTTGCTTTTAGTATTTACATCAATTTTTTATAAAGAGATACAAATAAAACAAACATGATCAAGGAGGACCAAACCACCAAGGAATATGTACTAATTCCTCAATTGCAAACAACATTCTATGAGTCATACATTATAATCTTATTCACCATATGTGAACTCCAGATAAACATATATACTGATGTAGTAGAACACCCACCTGGCCATATAGTCCAACCAGATAAGTTTCATAAACAATTTCAAAGAAAGTTTGCAGGAAGATTCTAGGGCTGTAGGAAGAAATTATAATCAGCACTCAGACATTTCTTTGTGCACATAAAACATAACCTCAGATCATCTTCAAGCTAACTCTAGCACAAACTACCATGTTACAATACAGAAAGAACCATTACAGACAAGTCCTTGTAGCCTACTAGAGAGAAAGTCAGTGTATAATTACTGTTTCTGCTCATGATTCCATCTTTTTTCATCTCTCATAGAATGCTATTATTTTCTCTTTCAGAATGAAGTCAGAAGAAGAAGAAAAAATTGGACGAATAGTACATTATTTTCAAGAGTCATACATGCATTATATTAGATGCTTAATAAAGTAAATGTTTACCTGTCATTGATTTGTTTTGAAAAATGTGACAAGATGTTAAAGAACTGTATTGCGATTGTATTTTACATGGTATTTTAAGTGATTATCAAAAATTCATACCCATTGTTATTCAAAATTATTTTCTTATTAATTCAAAATAACACTTTAGCATATCAACTGGATTTTTTGATATAATTTTACCATATATTGTTTAATAACAATTGTATTATATATTTAGGATAAATATGGTACATATATGTAGTTTAAAAATATATACTAAACAATTACTAATAGTAGCATTGCTATAATGGAAAGGTTAATAAATGGCAAATATAGAATTATCCAATCCCAAAAATATATTGTAGCAGAAAGCATAAAAAGAATTGTTATTGTTTACTTTGGAATGCCAAATCTATTATTTTCCTAAGGTATTTTAATTAATTTATTAAGTTTTAGGGAAATTAATACTAAAATTATACATTAATTTAATTATCTAACATTTCCACAGTTAATTCAGCCACACCATTATTACTGTATGCACTAAAACAGGCACTCAATACTTTTACATCAATAATAAAACATCTACTGAGATCATTACCTTAAGGACTGCTCATTTAAATGCAAATCAATTCTTTTGAGATAAAGAACATTCAACAATTAAATTCTACTCTCTGACACAGACTTTATTCCAACATAATTCACTCACCAGACATAGTGTTATTATGTGGCTCCTGTAGCCTGTGTGAATAGCAATGCTTAAAATGAATTAACTTTAAGTTTCTTACCCAGTATGTCATTTCCACTTTGATTCTAAAAAGAAATAAATGCTCATTTGTGATTTTACTGATAGAACTAAAATTTTCTACCAGTAACAATCAATATTCTATTCCCTCAACGAAGATTTTATTGTAGTATTTTGATTTTATTTTGGGAATTGATGTTTTTATATTTGTTCAAGTGATATAAACCAATGAACTCCATGGGCTTTATCTGCTAAATCCAAAAAAATAATAAAGGTAACCATAATAAATATTCCACTCTGATTTGGGTGGTTAGGAACATACTGTGAAATTTTGGGAAAAAAGTATAACCCTATGTTCTCATAAGCATCGTCAGAATCATCCTCTACATTCTCCTGAACTCCTGAATTTTCTCTGAATGATGCATAATATTATGTTAAAAACCTTTTGTGACCTGCTGTGGTCTGTCTCCAGGCAAGTTGTGAAATGAGTACCAGATTCCTCTTCTGTCAGCTCCTTTTTTATTCATTTCCAATGTGCTCTGCTAAAACTACCACATTGCTTTGTATGCTCTGAGATTGCCTTGCTGTGTGTTGCACATTGTTACGGCAGGTTTATGTTCATGTCATGTCTCTATCAGTCTGTTCATGGAGTCAACCAATAAGCTTCATAATCTGTGTCTCACCAGAAGTGGCATGATAGATGTCATAAGTGTCAAAAGCACTGTACACCTTATTTGCACTAGCTTAAAATTAAAATTATACACATACTACATGGTAATCCTTTTTACAATTCTTTTTGTCTGCTTATAGGCAGTGTGTTTGATTTTTGAATATTCTTCTGTGAACAATATTATTTTGATTATACATTCTAATTTTAACTAATTGTGTTTCTATCATTTAAATGTTTTAGATGTATTTTTTCCAACATATTCATTTTATTGATCATTTGGAAATTTTCTATAAAGTGTCTGTTACTTCTCAGTCCTCCCAGAAACAACTTCCAGCCCTGTAACTTTCACCCTAGAAGAAGAGGAGGAGAAGGAGAAAAGGAAAAGGAGAAGGAGGAGGAAGAGGAGGAGGAGGAGGAGAAGGAAAAGGAGAAAGAGAAAAACAGTCCAATGTGTGCTGCCCATATAGGCAATGGAATGCGTTTAAGACTATTTCACTGTTTTAAATATAGCACTTTAAAGTTTTCCAAGTTGCAGAACAGCACTGAGCTAATTGAAACAAGACAAAGAAAACAGAATCCCAATTTTGTTCATTTTTCTGACTCATACTAAATTATGTCTAAATACATTAATCTTGGTATGACAAACATGTGAGTAGACCTGAATTGAATGATGCATAATAATATTAATATTGGTAACTGCTGCCTTAGTGTGTAGCTTCTTTATTTCATGTACCTGGAGGCAAGAAAAAAGACAAAGCTTTGTTCAACAGGCAAAATTACCTATTGATTATCCAACAATGCACATTCTTATATTATAATGTTTCCCCGTTTCCTTTATGGTGTTAGTATATCAGAAAATCATTTTAAAAATCATAATGGCTAAGTGGAGGCTATATTCTGAATATGATTCTTTTTGATATATGTGTAACATTAATAATCAAAGAAAAAGATGCTATTAACTTGAGAGTGAAAGACACAGGAGGCATTGGAGGTAGAGTAGCTGGGAGGGGCTGTAAGGAAGAAAGGGAGGTGGGAAAGTGATGAAATTCTGTTTGAATAGAAAACATCAAAAATAGATAAAATTTAAAAATAAATATGACTATTCATTGTTAAGATAGAAAATTACTTTAAACTGTTGTATTCTCTTTAAAAGTGCTTATCCCCATATCCCAGGTCAAGGCAGAGAAGAATATCAAAGCTTTCCTATTGTTCCTAGTTGAATGTTCATAGTTGTAAATTAAATTTATAATTCTAACTAGCCTGTATAAATGACACATAACACAAATATTTGATTTGCAAGGTGTAAGCTTAGATTGAGCAGGTTTGAAGCTATTCTAACATCTCTTCCCAGCTATAAAATCCCTTATTACTTGCTGTTTCTCCTGGCCACTTGCTTATGGTCCATCTGCTGTCATTGCAGGCTTCTCTAACTCCTTCTTCTTTCTTCTTTTTCTCCTTCTACCTGCAACCCCTCACTAGATCCTCAGTTCTCCTCCCACTGTCCAATCACAGTCTCTAGCCTTTCATTGGCCAGTTAAATTGGGGAGCAAGGATCACATAGCATCACTTGGTATAATAGGAATCTGTTCATTGGGGCAATCACATTTTGAGAAGCTAGTATTTAGTATTAGAATGAAAGCAACATCAAACAAACCCACTGCAGGTAGTATATGCCTAAAGTAGAAAGTTCATACAAAATTATTTGTGAATTAGTTGAATGCATAGCTGAATGACAAGTGAAAATAAGATCTTTAGAGAAAGTTTAGAAATGTTATATGTTATTTTGTTTGAACAAAAAAATATTTTTGTTCAAATCCACATATTTTCATTAAGAAATATCAAATATTTAAATATGGTTCTCCATATCTATGCATTGAAGGATGAGTTTAATATATATATATATACCATATATATATACCATATATATATATATATGAATGTGTGTATATCTATATTAACACACATCTATCTTTATACGTGTCCAGATGAAATCTATTTTTAAATATATTGGTGACAATATATCATATTTTAATATAAGAAACTAAATCATTACAAAACTTAAACAACAAAATTTTCTGGGCTTCCCTGTTTTTTGTTTGTTTGTTTGTTTTGTTTGTTTTTTTTATAAAAGAGTGTAAAAGTCTGAACCTCGCTATTTCTGAGATATTCTGCAGAGATTGTTATATCATAAGTCATAGAACATTTCTTCTTTATCCTATGCTTGACAGAAAAATCAAAATTCTCAGTCAGCATAGTCTCCATCCTGTGATGGAAAACCACTCCCCACTGTTGTATGAAATTGAGGGAAATCAAACATTTTCTCTGTCATCAATGGTCTATCATGTGATTGGGTTCTCATTGACTATGGGAAAGCATGTGATTTTGTGTATGTGTGTGTGTGTGTATTGTGTGTGTGTTTGTGAATGTGTTTGGAGAGTGATCTATGACCATGGGGAATGTACAAAAATAAGACAAAAAGAAACTATGTAATTTATCATGGAACAGTGTGTGTGTGTGTGTGTGTGTGTGTGTGTGTGTCTGTTTTGTAGATGGATGATCACTTATTAAATTCCTCATCACTTTGAAATCTTTTAGGATGGTCCTAATGATCCGTTGTGCTTGAATATTCATATTTCTTTTAAGGCTTTTGTTGATTTTTTTTGCACAACAAATTGTCTACTACAATTGAAAGTGTCCTAGACAAACAGTTGAGTCTCAGAAGCAATAAACGTAAACATAAAGCCTCCAACATGAAAATTAAATCACATAATTTACAGATTATTTAAAGACCCCACAAGTCAAGGTGAGAGACTCAGTGAGAGGAGCTGTTTCCTCTGTGTCCCCTCAGTAAATCATAAGGCACCTCAGTTAAAGAGCCTAAGCTTTGGCACCAGTTATCACGAGCTATGTGATTTATATACATTATCTAATTTTCCATTTATGCCTTAATCAGATTAAAAAGCTAAATCAGTTCCAGGAGAGACTATAACATGCTCAAGGTCACGTATCTAGTCAAGTAGCAAAATCAAAATTAAAACAGAGTTCTGCCAGATTTCAAAGTCCCTGCTTTTCCCAAAACAAGAGGCTACTTCTTTTCAGAAAATGACAAGACTCTTGAAAAAGCAGTATTCAATTCAATTAGGAAGAAAATTCCCTAAACTGGAAGAAAAACAGGGTAAATATTTTCAGGGCAAAAAAATAAATTCAAAAACAAAACAAAACTGAAATAAACCAAACAAATTAAATTGTCAATTTGACTGATAATTTTAAGAATAAAAGAATATTTCTAACTTAAAGTTTAATCACTAACTTCCCTTAAACTGTATAAACAAAACATGTCTATTATTAGCTTTTTTGTTATCAGTCTGATCCTATATCTAATAAGCAAATTAAAAATAATAGGTTGCTAGGTTTGGGGGAAATAGTGAAGGTTTATCAAAATATTGTAAAATCTTTTCTTAATATCCTAATGCCTTTCAAAATGTAACTTTAATATAATTGTGCCATTAAATCAAAAAACTGGAAATTATATTAACAGCAGGAGGCTATATTTTATTGAGGGCAATCAGCAGGGTTGCTGCTAATGAGAACATCATCAACTTACCAAAAGGTCAGCCTGAAGAGTTCTTACACAACATCATTCTAAGAGATTTTATATTTGCCCCCATGATACCAGGCTGCAGTGCCTCTCTAGATTCATGCTTGGCTTTGCAATCTCAGTCTCTGATATGAGAGGAAATACTTCATTGCAAGCTGCACATTGTACTTGGTGCCCATTTCTTAAAACTTCTTTTCTCTATAAAGGGTACCACTATCATTTTAAAAATTCATTCTTGTTGTTCAGATAACATTACATTTTAGCATCTTCTCCATTCAAAGCCTTCTAGGGTATAATTCTATTTTGATCAACAAATTAGAACATGAATTTGGGTTTAGATGGTCTTAAGCACAGACATATTCTTAATAAGAATATGGTCTTAAGACAGACCATATTCTTATTCCTAGTTTATGTTAGGTTGGTTCTACTTAGTGAAAGATAAAATAGTGATCAGAATAACAGCAACAATTTTGTGTATCCATTCTCAGTTATACACTACCTTGTGTTTAAGCTTATCTGAAATTTTGAATTCATGGGATTGCCAGAATTATGATGATTAATTTTTATTTGTTTTTTTTCGTATGTATTTGAAAATCGTCTAGGAGATCCTAAGAGTTCACTGATCATTGGATTACAATTGCTTTACTAATGACACTCAATAATTATATTACAACATTTGGAACTAGGACAATGGAAAACTGTTGGTTGCATACCAGAGAGTTTGTTTAGAAGAGCAAAGAATGATTCACATAAGTGATAGTCATAATAACTTAATAGTAATTTTCAAAAATTAAGTCCCAGGCATATTTATTGTACAAAGCAGACATATTTGCTACACAGGTGTCATAATGAAGGATACGAGAAACTTTTAAATATGCTAGGAGAGAGGACAATTGAGTCATACTTTACTTCCCAGCACTGTGTTGGTTTATTTTGTTTTGAGTTTGTCTGGCCTATGACACTCTTATATTGGCTCAGAGGATACCATAAAGATGCCGTTAGATGAGACAAACATTCATAAATTCATATATTTTTAACTAAAGCAGACTGCCATATGGTATCTTTTCTTGGTCTGTCTAACCTGCACAAGCGTCTCACCAGCAAGAACGCATGTGAGTCTCAGATCCTTCTGCAGCAAGCGTTTATTGTATCATGAAGAGGTAGACAAAGGACTCCGAACGGTGCCAGCTTAAATAGTCCTTAAGGTGGCATGTACATACTTGATTGGCTGCTCGCCCATTACCCACAGGATGCCCTGGGTGGGGCAGTGAGTTGGCGTGCTTCTAGCCCTTGCACCTGCGCATGGAACCTATCAGCCAGAATCATCAGCAGATGTGAGCGACATTCTGCAATAGCGATTACGTGTAAGCCCGGGCGTGGCTCTGCTGGTGGCTCGGCCCTTAAGGCGCCTGCCTGCAGAGGGTGCAGCTCTCTACATCTCCCCCTTTTTGTTTTATTAATTGGGTAGGGTGAATCAGTTGTATCTGAGTGCAACTGTACAGTGAGGGAAAAACAGAGGCCTGATCCCCTGTGCAAATGGAGATATTGTAATGGGTTTCTTCTCTTGTCGTCGCACAATGAGTAATACTCCCCATACCCATCCCAATGCCTTTTGTCGGGGAAAGGAGGCCTCCTCTCCATGACACCCGGCGGCCATCCGTGTGCATAGAGGGGGCTATGGCATCAAACCTTTGTGCAATCAGGCATGTTTTCAAGAAATCTATCCACGTCTGTGGAACATTCCTTGTCGAGTGCTCACTCGACAACCTCAACTGGTAATATAGCACTCCTCAAGGGCTCATGTTAGAGGCCCAGTAAAAGCCAGGAACACCTATCCCAGTGCAATGAGGCAAAGCCTCGATGGGGTGCAAAGGCTGTTCGTGGCTAAGCAATAAGGGCAACTTTTACCGCTACTTGGAGATATAGATTCAGTTTTTCCTCAGAATAGATAACCACACTGCTGGATTGGCTCCCTGTTCCATGGCTATAAGCACCTGGGTAATGAGGGCCTTGTCACGTTTTTGTTGAGCTTTGAGCTTGCAGACCAACCAGAGCATGAACACTAAACCACAGCATAGGGCTGCACCAAACAGGCCTACCTCCACCCACTCCTTAAAGAAGGAGAAGGCCGAAGAGATCCAGGAGGAAAATTCTTCAGTCAGCGACAGGTCAACTCGTGTTGCATTGATGTTCACAATCGCTGCTCTCAATGACTCCATGGTTTCCTCAAATCCTTCGGACCAGTTTCCTGTGAGATATAGAGACAATTTTCTACACAAATTGGCAGCTCAAGTAAAATTTTCATACTGTACGCTAGTAATGCAAAGCGCTCCAAGTTTTCTTTCACATCCCAATTGGGCCAATTGAAAGAGGATGTCTAATCTCTCTTCCACTAAATCAAGGCGTTGGTTAACAACCATCAGCCCGCCTTTTAACTGGGCTGTAGCAGATGCATGGGTATTCATAGCCTCTGTAACTGTAGCTGATAACTGGTTGAGTGTTGTAGTTGTTTGTACAGATGTGGCCATGGCAAAACCAGCAGCGGTCGCAGCAGCAGCTGCAAGAGATATAGCCGTTACAATGGCTGCAGTAATTCCGAAGTCTCTTTTCTGTTGAAATAAAGACAAGGTAGAGGGGGTCTCCACTGGAACTGGAATCCATCGTGGGACTCTAGCAAGCATGGCCCGGGACGCCCATTGGGTATCCCAGCACGGAGACATTTCACAAGTCTCATCGGTGCAGTCTATAAATGAATTATTTGAAAGAATAAACAAGAAAGGGGGATAAACACAGACAGGGATAGGTCTTCTACGCTACAAAGAAGGGAGACTTTGGGTTGACGGGGTGCTCCCCGTCTAAGAAGTTGGGTGGTAAAAATGTCCCGTTTAGCCAAACAGCCAGTTGCCAAAAGGATTGTGAGAACTCATTATGGTTATTGTTTCTCTTAATTGTCATTTTCACCCATACTCTCTTATCATAAAACCACCCCAAAGCCCTCCTCGAGAGAGGTATACAGTCTCCGTCCTCAGTTGTTTGAAAACAAAGAGAGCCTCGTTCTGGCAAGGAGCGATTCTTACCTAATGGGGCCCTTGTAGGGTCATATGGCAAATAGGGCAGATCTAGAGTCTTATTTGTTGTAAAGATTTTAGAAAAAAACTGCTGCATCATATCTGACCGGCATAGGTTTTGGAAAGGCAGATAGAATAGCCCAACGATATTCTCCCCATATACTAGGAACCCAATTCTGGAGAATCATCGTGAGAACTGGAATTAACTTCCAAGGAATCCATTTGTTCATTTCCAAGTGTTAGGATCTTTCTCGTCAATCTTTCAGGTAACCAGAACGGGTTATCTTCCTCCTGTGGAAAAACACAAACAGCTCCCCTGGATCTTATTAAGATAGGATCCGGGCCTTTCCATTGACCAGTCAAGACATCTTTCCATTTGACCATCTCCTTTGGCCTGTTAGGCTCTAAACAATGACGGTCAGCCGCCGTATGGCCCTGACTGTCCAAATTTAGAAAATTAAGAGTAAAGAGTGCTATAGAGATGGTTACTCGTGGCACTCAGGGTAGAGCCTCCTCGACTCCCCCTTTTTGTCTTATTAAATAAGACTTGAGAGTGCGATGAGCCCGTTCTATAATGCCTTGTCCTTGAGGGTTATAAGGGAGACCCGTCAGATGGGTCACCCCCATTTGGCAGCAGAATTGTCCAAACTTTTGAGAAGTGAAAGCTGGTCCATTGTCAGTTTTAAGGATTTTAGGCTTTCCCCAGGCACTCCATGCCTCGAGACAATGCTGAATAAAATGGGCCGCTTTTTCTCCGGCTAATGGAGAAGCAAATATAATTCCAGAACAAGTATCAGTGGAAACATGTAGATATTGTATTTTGCCAAAGGATGGGATGTGAGTAACATCCATTTGCCAGATCTGTAGTGGCCGGATTCCTCAAGGGTTAATTCCAACATGAGGCACAGGTAAGAATTGACAGCAATTTTGACATTGAGTTACTATATCTCTAGCTTCTTTTCTAGTTATGTCAAATCGACAATGTAACGTCTCAGCTGTCACATGAAATCTTTTATGAAAGTCTTTAGCCAAGTCCAATTGTAATCAACTTTGTGGCTCGATCTGCCAGGTCATTTCCACGGGACATGCGTCCCCCCGGTAGGCCTGAGTGAGCCCTAATATGTGTAATAAAAACAGGGAATCTTCTATTAACCAAGGTAAGCTGAATCTTTTGAAAAACGTCAACAAGTCTACTGGATGTCTTGAATAACCCAGCTACTTCTAATGCCTTTACTGCATTAACCACATATAAGGAATCTGAAACAGTATTTAAGGGACCTGGAAAAATTTCCCGAACCTCTAACACCACTAAACATTCCACAATTTGAGGTGAGGTTTCATGGTATTGTTTGGATGTGACTTTGTTATTAACCACATATGCACCCACTCCTGTTTTTGACCCATCTGTATAAACTACCATTCCATCTAGGAGTGGTTCCTTAGATACAATGCGTGGAAATACAATAGCTTGAGTTAAGGCAAATTGCAAAATGGGATGTTTGGGATAGTGATTATCTATCTGACCATTAAAGGAAGTGACCAACACCGCCCAAACATCAGAGGTAGCAGTTAATATTTGGACTTGATGGGCAGTATAAGGCTCTATTAAAACCCTAGGTTCCCTTTTAAAATGGGTAATGGCTGCTTTTAGCCCAAAAAGAGCAAGCTGAGCAACTGCATCTGGATACCATTCAATAATCTTTGCGGGAGAAGCATTGGGATGAACCCATAACAAGGGCCCATCCTGCCATAACACAGCAGTTGGTAAGTATCTAGTTTTAAAAACACATAAGTCAAAGGATTTGGTTTCATCTATGCGTTTTAGCTGGGCATCTTGTAAGGCATTTTCTACCACTTGTAGGGCGTGGCTTGCAGCCAGTGTTAAGGCTCTTGGTGAGGAAATATGAGCATCCCCTTCCAAAATATCAAACAAAGGTTTTAATTCAGCAGAGGGAATTTTCAGGAATGGTCTCAACCAATTTATATCACCCAATAATTTTTGAAAATCATTCAAAGTGTGCAAATGGTCTCTGCGAATCTCTAATTTCTGAGGAACTATTTTTTCTGGGTAAATAACTGTTCCTAGAAAGGAGCCAATTTCTGAAATTTGAACCTTCTCAGTAGCAATATGCAGGCCCCATTGTCCCAGGGTTTTTAGTAATAAAGGGTATGAGGTTTGTAAAACAACTAATTCCTTATGACACATAAGAATGTCATCCATATAGTAGGCCAACAACAAAGAGGGAAATGGTTTCCTAATTGGCTCAAGGGCCATTTGTACATACAGCTGACATATGGTGGGGCTATTGGCCATGCCTTGAGGCAAAACTTTCCACTGATATCTTTTGTCTGGTTCAAGGTGATTAACAGCAGGTAAGGTAAATGCAAATCTTTGCCTGTCTTGTGGGCATAAAGGAATGGAGAAAAAACAATCTTTAATGTCTATAATCATAATCCTCCATTGCTTAGGTAAAGCAGAGAGCAGAGGTAGGCCTCTTTGCATGGAGCCAAATAGCCGCATCTGCATATTAATGGCCCTCAAATCATGGAGAAGTCTCCATTTCCCTGATTTCTTTTTTATGACAAAAATAGGTATATTCCAAGGAGAGGTGGAAGGCTCTAAATGACCAAGCTGTACTTGTTCTTTAATTAACCTTGTAGCAGCTTCCAATTTCTCAGAGGATAGGGGCCATTGAGGAACCCACACGGCCTCCTCCGTAAGCCAGGGTATGGGCATGGAACCCTCAATGGCAACTAGGGAAAACCTAAACCTTGTCTTCCTGTACTACTCTCTTGTGAGATTGGGCTTAACCTTCCTTGTTCTTTCCTGCCAAGGCCTTTTCCTTCCTTATATCCCATCTTTTTTATAATATCGATAGCTTGTTGAGAGTACTCATTAGTTAATGTTAATCCTAGGTCTTGTAAGATGTCTCTTCCCCAGAGATTAACGGGGAGAGGAAGCACATAAGGTATAAAGCTTCCTGTTTGACCTTCTGGTGCCTGCCAAGTCAATGAGCATGAACTGACTGCAGGGCTGGCTTCATATCCCAACCCTTGTAAGGAGTGGGATGATTGTGTAACAGGCCACGCCTTAGGCCACCAGTTGGAGGAAATAATACTTCTGTCAGCTCCTGTGTCCAAAATTCTGATAAAGTTCTTTCCCTCTATCATTAATTGTAAGGTGGACCTAGTTTTAAGGTCAACTACCAAGTGAGCAAAATCAGTTCCTGAAGAACCAAGTCCCTTGGAGCCTCTAGGCACCCTGGTGGATGGGAAACAATTATGTAAATTTGGAAAAACAACCAATTGAGCAATCCTATCTCCGGGAGAGATAGAAAATATGCCTTGTGGACAAGAACAGAGAACTTGAAGTTCCCCAGTATAGTCTTAGTCTATCACACCAGGATGAACCACAAGCCCTTTCAAGGTAAGAGAGGAGCAACCTAGAATGAGGCCGACACTTCCCTCAGGCCTTTAAAATCAACCTTGATAGGTTGTATGCCCACATAAGGCATTAATAAGAATTGGGAGGTGGAACGGAGGTCCAATCCTGCGGAGCCTCTTGTAGCTCTGCAGCTGAGATGCCCTCCGGTTGCTGATTTGTGTCCCATATTTTTGGGGGCCCTGGGATCTGGGGCCCGGATACCCGTTTTTTGGAATACCTTCATCTCTTCCCACTGGTGGGGAATCATGTTGAATAAGCTTTCCTTGAATATCTCTAACTGAGCGACACTCATTAGCCCAATGATAATCTTTTCTGCATTTTGTACAAAGCCCTGGAGTTCTTTTTTGCATGGAAGCACGACATTCTCGCTTCAAATGACCCGGTTTGCCACAGTTATAGCAGACTTTACGGCTGTCAGGACTTGGGCGGTTTTGGCTTTGTAAGATAGCTGCTGCAAGGCCAGCATTAGTAAGCGGGCCTCCAAGTCTTCGGCGGCAAACCTTTATCCAGTCTGTTAACCCTTTGTTTCTTCTAGGAGTAATGACTGCCTTTGGTGAGGCATTTTCATACACCAGTTGTTCTATCAATGGTTTAACTCGCTCTGGGTCTCCAAAAATCCTGCCTGCTGTTTCTGTCATCCTAGCCACAAAGTCTGAGAATGGCTCTTGGGGGTCTTGTAATATTTTTGTTAGGTGTCCCCCGGCCTCACCTTTCTTTGAGAGGGCCTTCCATGCTTTAATAGCAGCAGCTGAAATTTGGCCATATGCTCCACAGTCGTAATTTGTTTGGTCATTAACAAACTGTCCTTGTCCTGTTAACAGTTCAAATGTCCACTCTCTTTGATTGCCTTCCGCATTGGCGTTGGTCCTTGCCTGTATTTGAGAAGCATCATGCCATAAGGCTTTCCATTCCATGTACTGTCCCATACTAGGGAGAGCAGCTTTTACTCTATTTTGCCAATCATTCAGAGTCATAACCATAGTGGCAAGCATCTCAAGCTGCATGACTGTAAAATTAGCATCAACTCCATATCTGTTAACTGATTCAGTAAGTTCCTTAATAGGGGCATATTCTACAGGTGCGTAGACGAGACCTCCTTCCGCAATCTCAAACACCGGAAAGGCCTGTAATAACTTTCTCTTATCTCCCTTTGACCTGAAGGAATCTGAGCAGTGTTTCTCCGCATAAGGCGGAGGGGCACTGGGAACAATGGGTCGGGGGAGCGCAACAGGCTGAGAGGCCATGTGGTCCCTATTTCCTGTTTTCTTTTGCTTTTGAGTTTGCAGCAGCAGCCGCTTATCATAGCAGGCTGCCTGTTCATCTGAGACTTCCTCCTCAGAGGGGCTGAGTTCCTCTGGCTCAGGGCTATCAATCCCCATGGCTTCCAGTTCCTGTACCGGATACAGGGATTTCCTTTCTGGCTTCCTTTCTCCCCCCTTACATTCCTCTCCCATGGCATCTTTTCCTTTATCTTTGTTCTCTTTATGCCTCACCCAGGGCGTCTTTTCCCTTATCTCTCTCTTCCGCAGACTGGGTGTCTTTGGAAGGGCCTGATACTTTAGGTATACCTTTTCCTTTTTCTCTGCGAGCTCCCAATCTTTTATTCCACTCTGCTTCTGACATGCTGTCCTGTAGTTCCTCTAGCACTCCCTGGCCTGTCGCTATAGCCGGATGGCATTTCTCATCTTGTAAACATGATCTAACTAGCTTCCACAGCGGTCTAGTTCCAGGTTTTAATTTCCCATTCTGCTGCTCTCTAATTAAGTCACCCTCCAGTTTGTCCCAGGAAGTGAGAGTCAGCAACCCTGAGCATATATACCAAGGTGCAATGTGGTCCACTTCCTTCACAAACCTCTGCAATGTTTTGGTAGGGACTTTTAATTCATGTTGTCGCAAGAGCGATTGAAGCGCCATAATCACGGAATGTGAAGTTCCCATGCTGCTCCCTTATCTACGAGAGAAGCTGACACACAGGGAGGGGCGCCGTGGCTTATGTAAGTCCGTCTAACCACACCCAATGGCTGCAAGTTTCTTAACACCAGCCTTTATGGAAGCAAAGTGAAACCAAAAGGAACAGAACGAGTGCCAATAGCACAATATCAAAAGCTCCAAGGGCTCCTGCCAGCTGGAGAGACAGATGCATACCTCTCAGAGCTTACCTTGTCCTGCAGTTCTGAATCCGCTCCGCAATAGCGAAGGGTCTTCCCCTGGCTTTCCCAGGTTTCAGCACCAGCTCTAACCCACACGAGCATCTCGCCAGCAAGAACACATGCGAGTCTCGAATCCTTCTGCAGCAAGCGTTTATTGTATCATGAAGAGGTAGACAAAGGACCCTGAACAGTGCCAGCTTAAATAGTCCTTAAGGCGGCATGTACATACTTGATTGGCTGCTTGCCCATTACCCACAGGATGCCCCAGGTGGGGCAGTGAGTTGGCGCGCTCCTAGCCCTTGCGCCTGCGCATGGAACCTATGGGCCAGAATCATCAGCAGATGTGAGCGACATTCTGCAATAGCAATTACTCGTAAGCCCGGGCGTGGCTCTGCTGGTGGCTCGGCCCTTAAGGCGCCTGCCTGCAGAGGGTGCGGCTCTCTACAAGTCTGTCCTTTAGCCAAGTAAAAAATTAGAAGATAAGAAGTTTGCACTCACAACACACAGCCAAGATTTAGTGAAGGTAAAAGGAACACTCCAGTGAACACAGCGAAACAGGCTCCTAGGATAGAGGAGGGGGCAATGCTGGCTTTCATCTAACCCATTGGGTTGTCTGGGCTTGTAGCTGTCCAGCAAACTGGGTTTACCTGATAGGAGGACTGGGAATGAAAAGGAGGCAGAGAGGCAAAAGAAACATGCAGCCAACACAAAGTGTTCTGATCAAGGCTCAAAGTTTAATATTCAGCTCCTGTATATATAGGGAAAGCCCCACCTAACCCATCATTTGTTTCAGCCAGATTATGGGATTATAGGATTATGTGATTATGTCATAAATCAAGGTCAGAAGGCACTCTATTCATGTTGGAATTTGCACTTGTGGCTAGAGTGGATGACTCCACCTAGGTCACAAGGTCTTTCTAGCCTGCTCAAGGCTGGGGAAGGGCACATGGACTTTTAATTTTATTACATAGTAGTTTCTGGAATAAGGTTGGGCCTCTCTTCTAAAACTCTGATGTGGCAGGCTAGGGTAAATTTTACTTTATGATCCTTTTAAGTGTAAGCAAGAACCTGATGCTGTAAGGGCAAGACATTTAAAATATCCACAAGAAAAAGCCTATTGGTGGGTTTTTGAGAGTGCTATTTGACAAGAACTTAGAAATAACTCATTTTGCAGGAATGTAAAAGTAATTAAAATTTATTTGAGATAATTCATTGACTATCTGCCTAATTTACAATTATCTCCTATTCTCCTTCACCTTCTGATACCACAGTGTGAACATCCCTGTTCTAGAAACAAATTAAGAACATTAGAGAAAAGGATGTATTATACAGAATTAGGCATTCTCCTGAAACACTGCCTTGAATTATACTGGTAATTTCAACAACTGTTTATTTTTCAAGGTTTCCGCTTTGATGGTTTGGCCTGCTTTATCTGATGCACCCCAACCCCACCTCAGTGCACTCTGTTGTTCCCCATTTTCCCATCTCCCTCTCCCTCTCCCTCTCCCTCTCCTTCTATCTCTTCCTCTCTCTCCTCCCCTTCCTCCTTTCCCTCTCTCATCTCCCTTCTCCCACCCCCCAAACACACACACACACACACACACACACACACACACACACACATTTACAAAAATGCAATATCCTATGACATAGTAGGACCTGTCATGAATTTAGCCAGGTTTTGAAAAAGGGAATACTTGTCAATTTTAAAACTCTAAATGCATCTCAGAGTATGTGGATATTCTTAAACATAGTGTAAAAGATTTTAGTAAACGTTGATTTTCTTTTCATTAATTCATCTCTACATTCACTTTACCTCCCAATCATAGCCATCCTCTCTCCACTCCTCCTAGCCCTACCCCCTCAAATCCTTCCCTGCCCCTTGCCTCAGAGAAGGGAAATTCCCCCTTGAGCATCACCATGCCAGCCTTATTATTATGTCCTGTAGTAGCAGAACTAAGCACATCCTTGCCCACTAAAGCTCAACCAGGAAGTCCAGCTGGGGAAAGGGACCCAAGGCAGTAGAGTTACAGACAGCATCTGCTCCAGTTATTAGGGGACCCTCAGGAAGACCAAGTTGCACATCTGCCACACATATACAGCGGACTAAATCCAATCCATGTATGCTCTTTGGTTGGTGGCTTAGTTTCTGGGAACCCTCAAGGGCTCAGGGTAGTTGACTCTGTTGGTCTTCTTATGGAGTTTGTATCCCCTCCTGGTCACTCAATCATTTCCCCAAGTTTTCTATAAGACTCCTGAACTCCATCTAATATTTTAATGTATATCTCTGCATTTGTTTCAATTAGCTGCTCCGTGGGACCTCTCAGAGGACATTTAGGCTAGACTCCTGTCTACTAGCATAGCAGAGTATCAGTAATAGTGTCAGGGATTAGTTCTTACCTATGGGATGAGTCTCAAGATAGGCCAATCAGTAGTTGACCATTCCATCATTCTCTGCTCCATGTTTTTCCATAAATTTCTTGTGGGCAGGCCAAGTTTTGTGGGTGGGTTGGTTTCCTTATCCGTACAGTGAGAGTCCTGCCTGGCTATAGGAAGTTGTAACGTCAGGCTTAATATTGCCCAGTGCTAGGAATCTTAGCTAAGGTCATCCTCATAGACTTCCTGGAGCTTTCTCCAGTCCAGATCTCTGGCACTTATTAGAGATGTCTCATCCCTGACTTCAGTTGATTTTCTTTCACTTTCATGGTCCTCTCTGCCCTGTTCTCCCAACACTTGATCCTCCCACTTCTTCCCCTTAGTAGGATTTTCTCCCAAACACCTCCAATGATTTATTTCTTCTTCTGATTAAATTTCAAGCACCTCACTTGGGTCCTCTTTGTTATTTAGCTTCTTAGGGTCTGTGTGTACAAGTGTGGGAATCATGTACTTTATGGCTGATATCCACTTAAAAGTGAATATGTACCATGCATATCCTTTTAATTCTGGGCTACCTCATTCATGACTAATGTCTCAGTTGTGATTTTACTGCTGTGAACACATACTATGACCTAGGCAACTAGGCCAGTCAGTTGTTGATTATTCCATCATTCTCTGCTCCATGTTTTTCCCTAAATTTCTTGTAGACAGGACAAGTTTTGTGGGTGGGTTAGTTTCCTTATCCTTACAGTGAGAGTCCTGCCTGGCTGTAGGAAGCTGTAAAGAAAACATTTAATTTAGGATGGCTTACAGGTTCAGAGGTTCAGTTCATTATCATCAAGGTGGGAACATGACAGCATAGTTCAGGAGGAGTTGAGAGTTGTGTATCTTCATTTGAAGGCTGCTAGCAAAATACTGGCTTCCAGGCAGCTAGGATGAGGGTCTTAAAGCCCATCCCACAGTGACACACCTACTCCAACAGGACCACACTCTCTAATAGTGCCACTCCCTGGGCAAAACATATACAAGCCATCACAATGATATATTCTTCTTCCTTCCAATTGCCTGAAAATTTCTCAATGTCATAATTTTTAATAGCTAAGTAGAATTCCTTTGTGTAAATGAACCACATTTCCTTTATCCATTCTTCAGTGGAGGGACAAATGGGTTGTTTTGTGTTTATGGCTATTATGGTTAAAGTTGCTAAACATAGCTGTGCAAGTGTCCTTGTGGTCTGGTAAAGTAACTTTTGTGTATATGTTCAGGAGTGGTATAGCTGCGTCTTGAGGTAGAACTATTCCCAATTTCCTGTGAAACTGCTAAATTGATTTCCAAAGTGGTTGTATAAGTTTTCACTCCCACTAGCAATGGAGGAGTGTTCCCTTGGTCCACATCCTCTCCAGTATGTGCAGTTCTTGAGTTTTTTTTATCTCAGCTATTCTGATTACTATAAGGTGGAATCTCAGAATTTTTCTGATTTGCATTTCCCTGAGGATTAAGGACACTGAATATTTCTTGAAGCATTTTGAGGCCATTAGAGATTCATCTGTTGAGAATTCTCTTTAGCTCTCTACTCCATTTTTTAACTGGATCTTTTTTTTCAAAGAACTTCTTGAGTTCTTTGCATATTTTGGATATTAGCCCTCTGTCAGATTAAAGGTTTGTGAAGGTTTTTTTTTTTTTTTTTTTTTTCTCTAGGCTGCCATTTTGTTTTATGGAGGTATCCATTGCCTTACAGAAGGTACTCAGTTTCATGAGGTCCCATTCATTAATTGTTGATATTAGTATCTGAACTATTAATGGTCTGTTCAGGAATTTATCTCCTGTACCAATGTATTCAAGACTACTCCCTACTTTCTCTTATATCCGATTTAGTGTATTTGGTTTTATGTTGAGGCCTTTGATCCACATGAACTTGAGTTTTGTACAGGGTGATAAATATAGATCTGTTTGTATTTTTCTGCATGTAGACCACTAGTACACTAGTACCATTTGTTGAAAATGCTTTCTTTTTTACATTGTTTTTGCTTCTTTGTCAAAAAATTAAGTGTCCACATTTGTACAGGTTTATTTCAGGTTTCTGGTTCTTTGATTCAATTCCATTGATCAATCTGTCTGCTTCTATACCAATACCATGAAGTTTTTAATTACTATTACTCTGTAGTATTGTACAGCTTGAGGTTAGGGATGGTAATAGCTTCAGAGGTTTTTTTCTATTTGTTTTTTGTTTTGCTTTGTTTCTGATCATATAGTATTGTTTTTGCTATCCTGGGTCTTTTGTTTTTCCATATAAAGTTGAGATTTGTTCTTTTAACATATGTAAATACTTGTGTTGGAATTTTGGTGGAAATTTAATTGAATCTGTAAATTGCTTTCTCTAAGATGGCCATTTTCACTATGTTAACTTTAACACATCCATGAGCATGGAAAATATTTCCATCTTCTGATATCTTCTTCAATTACTTACTACAGAGACTTTATGTTCTTGTCAGGCAGGTTTTTTATTTGCTTAGTTAGAGTTACACCAAAGTATTTTATATTATTTGTAGCTATAATAAATGGCATTGTTCCCGTTTTCTTTCTCAGACTATAAATAGTTTTTACAAAGGAGGACAGTGGTTATTTTGTTGTTGATAATTTTATATCTAGCTACTTTGCTGAAGTGTTTTTTTGAATCAGTTGTAGGAGTTGTTGATAGAGTTTTGGGAGTCACTAAGGTATTCATATCACCTGTGAATAGCAATACTTTGACTTCATTTCCAATTCAGATCTCCTTGATCCCCTTTAATTTTCTTATTACTCAGTTAGAACTTTAAGTCCTATATTGAAAATATATGGAGAGAAAGAACAGCCTTGCTTAGTCCCTGATGTTAGCTGAATTGCCTTAAGTTTTTCACAATTTAATTTGATTTTGGCTATTGGCTTCCTGTATATTGCCTTTATTGTTTTTAGGTGTGAGTCTTGAATCCTTTATCTCTCCAAGACTTTTAACATTAAAGAGTGTTGAATTTTTTCACAGACTTTTCAGCATCTAATGAAATTATCATGTGGTTGTTTTTTTCTTTCAGTTCTTTATATGGTGGATTGCATTGATAGATTTTCATAGACTGAACCACTCCAGTATTACTGGGATGAAAAGTACTTGATCATAGTGGAGGATATTTTGTTGTCTTCTTGGATTAATTTGGGGAGTATTTTATTGAGTATTTTCATCAATATTTATAAGGAAAATTGGTATGAAATTCTCTTTCTTGTTCCAGTCTTTGTGTAGTTTAGGTATCAGGGAGACTGTAGCTTCATAGAATGAGTTAAGAAATGTTCTTTCTGTTTCTATGTGGAATAGTTTGATGAGTGTTGGTATTAATTCTTCTTCAGAAGTGGAAGAATTCTGTCATACAGCCACATGGCCCTAATCTTTTGCTTAGTTGTGAGAATTTTAATGACTACTACTTTTTTAGGGGTTATAGGACTATTCAGATTGTTTTCCTGATCTTCACTTAACTTTAGTAAGTGTAATTTATCAAAAAAAAATTTATTTCATTTAGATATCACAATTTTGTGGAGTACTGGGTTTTGAAGTAAGACCTAATGATTATTTAAATTTCTTCTTGTTATGATTTCTTTTTCATTTCTGATTTTGTTAATTTGGATACTATCTGCTGTCTAGTTCTCTTGAGTATATTTGCTTGCTCTTTTTTAGAGGTTTCAGGTGTGCCTTTAAGTTGCTGATACAATAACTTCTGAATTTCTTTTTGAAGGTACTATCCTCTTAGCAAGTTTCTGTTTCTATGATCTGTCCAATGTTGAAATTATAGTGTGGAAGTTGTCCACTATTAATGTACGGGGTACACTTTGTGATTTAAGCTTCAGTGATATTTTCTTTACAAATGTGGGTGCCCTCACATTTGGGTCACTGATGTTCCCAATTAGGATGTCAGCTTGGTGAATTTTTTCCTTTGATGAGTATAAAGCATCCTTCCCCATCTTGTTTGATTACTTTTGGTTCAAAGTTTATTTTATATATTAGAATAGCTGCTACAGCTTATTTCTTGGGTCCATTTGCTTGGAAAACTTTGTTTCAACCCTTTACTGTGAGGTAATTTTTATCTTTGTTACTGAGATGTTTATGTATCAGAATGATGGGTCTTGTTTATGCATTCATTCTATTAGCCTGTATATTGTTATTGGGGGATAAGTCCATTAATAAAGAGAGATATTAAGGACAAATAATTGTTAATTTCTGTTATTTTGATGTTGGGGTGTGTGTGTGTGTGTGTGTGTGTGTGTGTGATTCTTTTCTTTTGGTTTTGCTGGTGTGAACTTTTGTTTTATTTTGTTTTGTTGTTTTTTTGAGACAGGGTTTCTCTGTGTAGCCCTGGCTGTCCTGGAACTCACTCTGTAGACCAGGCTGGCCTCGAACTCAGAAATCTGCCTGCCTCTGCCTCCCAAGTACTGGGATTAAATGCGTACGCCACCACTGCCTGGCACTGGTGTGAAATTTTTATTTCTTGTGGGTAGTTTATTAGATCTACTTATCCTCCTTATATCACAGTTTTTCTTCTACTATCCTATGTAGAATTTGATTGGTTGAAAGATATTGCTTCAAATTTTGTCATGGAATATATAGTTTCCTCCATTTATGGTGCTTGAAAGTTTGTGGATATAGTAAGTAGTCTGGACTGACATCTATGGTCTCTTAGGGTTTGCAAAAGATCTGTCCAGACCCTTCTTGCATTTAGAGTCTCCCTTGAGAAGTTATGTAAAATTGTGCCTTTATATGTTATGTGACCTTTGCCCTCTCCTGCAGCTCTTAATAATCTTACTTTATTCTGTACATTTAATGTCTTGATTTTTTAAATATGGTGATAACATTTTTTTCTGTTCCAACCTGTTTGCTCTTCTTTATGCTTCATGTACATTTGTAGGAATCTCTTTCTTTAGGTTAGGGATATATATATATATATATGTATATATATATATATATATATATGATCAAGTTGAAGATATTTTCTGGCACTTTGAGCTAGGAATCTTCTACTTATTCTATTACTATTATTCTTCAGTATGGTCTTTTTATGGCATCCCAAATTTCCTGAATATTTTGTGTTAGAAACTTTTGAAATTTTACATTTTCTTTGACCCATGTATTAATTTCTTCTCATGTATCTCCTATGCCTGAAATTCTTTCTCTCTTCCATTTTAAATATCATCTTAATAGAATTAGACTGTTGGTCATTTTTTTATACTTAAGTGTTTTAGGATATCCAGGGCTTGCTGTAATAGAATAAGCTGGTTTTTTGTCGTGATATATTGTCCAGGCTTCTGGTTATTTTAGTCTTACACTGGTCTTTAGCCCTCTGATTGTATCTGGGTTTGGCA
The DNA here is from genome assembly GCF_011762505.2 of Arvicanthis niloticus. NCBI lineage: Eukaryota > Metazoa > Chordata > Mammalia > Rodentia > Muridae > Arvicanthis > Arvicanthis niloticus. Next base: position 54,404,787 of record NC_047669.1, read on the forward strand.
GGTCTGGTAGTTTCTCATGGCAGCAGGCCTCTGGATCTGCAGGTTGAGCTAGGAGTCTCTTATGGGAGCAAGCCTCTGGAGTTTCAATTAGAGCTGCTTGTCCTGGGTAGCAATAGGCCTCCGGGATACAGGCAGAGCTGGTGGTCCTGGATGGCTCCAGGTCTCTGGGATTTCAGGTATGTGTATATATCCAAAGATGGACTGTAGAGGGGACAAGGAAAACATCATAGGCTTGTGTACAGGGCAGGACATTGCAACATGGGGATCTCACCTCAGTGCACTGGCTAGCATCAGGATTCCAGAGCTGCAGGCATAGATACAGTTCAATAAATGGAGTACAGTTGGGACAGGGCAGAATTTGCCACTGCTGGGTTTGTGCAGAAGGACGACAGACAGGCTGAGAAATGGGGAAGAAGTCTCACCTCATGGTCCCTGATGGTTGCCAGGCCTCTTGATTGCAGGTATAGGTGTAGACCTGAAGATGGAGATGAAGGTATCTCCCCAAAAAACTTTTAATAGTCTTGAGATTATAAGGTAATTATAATAACAATTATAATAATTATAAATAACAATTTGAATAGTGCCAACACCTTCAGATAGTGGCTTATTTTATTTTCTTTCCCTTTTCCCCATTGTTGATGTAATCAAATACTGTGACAAAGTCTCATAGTGGAGAAAGTGTTTATTTTAGGTCATCATTATAGGTACAGAAATTATGACATGAAAGCAGTATAGCAGGTATTAGAAATGTTCTTAATGTTACTGGAATTCCCAAGACTGTCTGTGAAATTCTTAACATAATGAAGATAACAGATCTTGCTTTAGTTTCCACTGACACTTTATCACTTTATTTTGCTGATGAAAGTGTTGATGTTTCACAAAATGGCTGGGATACAAAACAATCAGATATCTGGGCAAACTATTCTAAATAATCCTGTAACAGTGTTTCTAAATGGTATTAATGTTTAAAATGATAACCTTTATTGCTGCTACCCATGGTTGCCTCTCAAATGTTGAGGTACATATTTCCCTTTTGTTCAAGACACTATACACATTGGATGTAGTACTTAGAATGCTAGAGCTTTATCTAACATGAAAGCCTCCATTTATAGTTTATCTTCCATTGAACCATAAAGTACTATGTAAGCTGCCAGAAGAAGGGAGACTTCATTGGCTATATTTCATTTTGATGCCAATAAACTTTAAAAATGACAATCATGGAATGCTATCCTCAAGGTCCAATAGTGGCACTCACGCCTTGGCAGTAACCAGTAACTGTCTAATTGGACCTAAAGCCAACTAAGGGCGACACTAGAAACTCATTCAAACTACCAAGAGTTAGTGAGATCATGGATTTTTGAAGAGAAATTACTATCCCAACTTTGCTAGACTAGTAAAAATACTAAGTACTCATTAAAACTTATTCTTGTACCCACAGAGATATGTACTTATCACTACACATCAAAGAAGTTTTACTTTATAGTAATTATAGACCATTAAAGAAATCAAATACAGGTCATAATACATAGAACATTGTACTCTGTGGTGCACAGTTCCAGTCGACATATCAGCAAACTCCTACACCTAAGGCTCAGGGAATATCAAGAATGGAAAGAAATTATAAGTGCCAGAGAACCAGAAATTCTGTTGTGAAATTGTGTCTCTAAAAAACAGGTAAGTTACATCTACAGTATGAGAAATACAGGGCTGCCTAAAAAAGACCTAACCAAATATAATATCTATAGATATAATACGATGTAAGGGAGACACATTACAAGGTCCTATCCATAAACAAAGATTACAGTCATGGAATGACTCCTGAACATGGAAGAACTGGCCTTTCTGAAAGGATGTTACTTAAATGGTTATCTATTAGAAAATGGTAAATCCTGAAATCATATAAAGAAAAAGCTACATTAAACATATTAATTCATCACATTTATACATTTGTACACACACACATACCCACATGCACACACACACACACACACACACACACACACACCTAGATATGTGACAATAACCAGATCTACCAATTTGAGAGAAAGTGATAGTGATAGGCACATTTGGTTTGGGGATAAGACAGGAAAGCAGGTAGTAATGGAATTATATTTTAACTAAAATTTTAATAAAAGTAATAGGTAGGAACAAGCAACAAATTTTAGAAAGTGGGGGAATGTGAATTATCTTAGAGAGATTAAGTTGAGTAAAGTATGCATGACATGATACAATAAATCTACTTAACATATTTGTTGGTACCTTTATGTGCACAAATTAGTAGGGATACAACTAGCACAAAGAAGCTTATTTATGCAGCAGATGGTGGATAATATAGAGACTCATACTTGATGCTAAGTGACAAATGAGATAACCACATCACCCTATGACTTCTAAAGATCCACAGAACATTCCACAAGAAGGGGAAAATATTTTAAGAGTCAGAAGTTGGTGAGGTCTTCTGTGAAATTATTTTCCAGACATGCAATGCTTCTGTATACATGAACTCTTAGTGCCTATAATTGCATACATAAGACGTGCTCATGATCAAGTCAGTCAAAACACCAGCAAAAAGGCAAAAGATCTCATGAAGTTCATGCCCCAAAAGAGCACATCTTGTCTGTTCCTTGTTGCTGAGTATGGAGGATCAGTTTTATTTAAGGATGTGATCCCTTGTAGGTATCTTAGGCTCCAATGGATGATCCACCATCAAATGTGCATAGGGACAGAACTAACTGGATTCAAATGGTTAAAAAACAAAAAAAGGAAGACACATGTTTGGAAGAAAACTGTAGTAGTGATGGGTCTGGGAGGTATTAGAAGAAGAAAGTGGGGCCTGGATATGATCATAATACTTCATATTCATTTATATAATTATCAAGGAATAGATAAAACTTATATAAAAGTAAAAATGGGTGTCAGAGTAATTTTTTATAGAGTTGGTTCTCTCCTTCCGCTTTTATGAGGGTTCTGAAGGTCTGAGTCATGTTGGCATGCTCTTGTGTCAAGTACCTTTTGTTGGTATTTAGCCTAGGCTCTGCTCCACAGTTACCTGGCAACAGCCAGGTGTGCCTGACTCACTATAAAAGGAGCTGTTCACACACTTCTCACTCTCTTACTCTTTTGTTCATGCTCCTGTCTGTCTCCCTCCGTACCCTCTCTTTCCCCATTCTCCTCCCCCTCTTTCCAAATACTCATGGCCAGCCTCTACTCCTCTACTCCCCATGTCCTGAACAAAGTCTATTCTATACTATGCTATCCTGTGGCTGGTCCCTCTGGGAGAAAGGATGCCTCAGCATGGGCCCACAGAGGGATGCCCTTCCCCCACACCTTACTGTGCCTCCACCAAATATATTCCTTCTCTCCTTATCTTTTTATACAACACAACACCTTTGTTGACTATTCATCCTGGCAGCATCTGTTTTCCATTGTTGTGTAGACTTTTCATAGCTCATTTCACATCTGTGATGATTTAGAAATAATATATGTCAGGAAATAAAGCATGATCTAACAAAGACACTCAGGATTTTCATTCATAAATAGCGTATAGAAATATCTTACATTTTATAAACATACTTTGTAATATGGTAATTTTTAAAACATGTAGTTCCCTACCTTTAGACTTTGTCAGTGCTGGTGACCAAACCATGTTATGAGATAACAGGTACAATGGCCTCTGTAAAAGAAGTTCATCTGCAGTTTGTAAAGTAATGCTTCATTTATTAAAGATTATTAATATTAAGATGCCAGTTGGTGGTGATATGTACTTTTAATCCAAGCAAGTGTGTCTCTATGAATTTCAGGCCAGCCTGGTTTACAAATCAAGTTCCAGGACACGCAGGACTACACAAAGAAACCTTTTCTTGAAAAGGAAAAGGAAAAGAAAAACTAAAAACCAATTAAGACAGTTAAATATTACTTTAGAAGGTCAGAAATGATCAACCAGGGATGGAAAGATGGCTCAGCAGAAAATGGTGTTTATCAAAAGCCAGTCTCAAGACCTATATAATAGGAGAGAATAAATTAACTTCTACTGATTGTCCTTTGAATTCTATATGTGGGTTTTATACACACATACAAATACACACATACACACACACATACACACACACACACACACACAGAGAGAGAGAAAGAGAGAGAGAGAGTAAATAATAAGTAAAGAAATGGAGATTTTGAAATAAAAGTCCCTTCATCCAGAGATCACAAGATATTTAAATCTACTTTGAACAAGTGCTTTGATCTTTAGAAAAGATTCGAGGCAGTTTTTCAAAGAAAAGTAATAACTCTTTATAATCGTAGTGTAAACATCATTATCTCTTTTGCTACTAGAGAGACCTTTCCCCTTCATGGTGCATGAAAACCAAACAAACATTCAAGTTTCCTACCTAAGGCAATAATTGCTACTTCTGAGGTGTCAAGTCACTTGTGAACTGCTTCAGGAGTTAGCTCATAAAACAGACCTATTTTTCAATGCTTGGGAATATGGTAAAGATGTTCTTTCAAAATCAAAGTAAAGTCTGATAAAATATAGTTAATAAACCAACATTGATTTGTGACTTTTTCTTATTATTTTCTGATTACAAAATTCCAACCATGATTTTGATTGCCACCCAAAAGATTGCTTTTGAGATTAAACCAATTATGTTTTTATAAGATAACATATACATATTTCAATTATAAATCATTACTCCTATTATTTTTTTACATCTTTAACAATTAATTATAAATTTTGATCAACCAAGAGAAATTTAAATCTACAGACAGCTATCAAGTGCCTATTATCAGCCAGGCATTAGTTTAAACCAATAATTAATACAAGAGGGTCAATAAGTTTTGGAGATCTTATTCTATTATGAATGGTCTAGATTGGGAACATAAATGCTTTAAGATTAATAAATTAATTTACTTGACAGATGCTAATCTAACTCATATGTCAGGACATTTTAGTCATAAAGGTATAGCATAAGAAGTTTTCATTTTTATAATGAGAGACAATGTAGCATTAATAGATAATTGGAAAAATCAATAAGGTTCATGATTAATATTATGATGTACTTTTTAAGGAAGAAGAGGAAAAACTACTTACAAGCCTCATACTGAATGATGTCTGGGGCCTGTTTCTGAGAAACACAATTATGTCAAGAGATTCCAAAAGAAAATGAGTAAAATACACAGGAATTTGGAAGCAGGGTAGAGCAATCTCAAAATATAGAAGATTACATGACCCTTAAATATATTAAATGATATCCAAACAATATCCATCAAAGATCTGCACAAAAATAATATTTAGATACAAATTTACTAGAAAAGATTAATATTTGACAACATGTTGAGAAATTAGAACTCCACAGCACATTAAGGAAGCTATAGAGATTTTTCAGGTTAAACGAAAGTCATTCTAATAGAAGTTTCTCTGTCCTGTAATATGGCAAACTCCCTCATACAGAGGAATAGTATTTACCTATACATAACAGAAGAACTAAATAGATTTCTTTCATAAAATGAGAAGGTTAGCACTGAGAACTTACAAAATCGTCAGAACAGAAGGACGAGTTTTAACATACAGGTGCAAGTAAAACTATGTACATTTTAATTATAACCCATAATTAGTCAGGTTTCCTTGAAGGGAGAGGAGGAAATATTTGAAGAAGTGGTTAAGGCAAGGCTTTCATCCTCCTATTTGGAATGTGCATGGATTCTCTAGCACAACAAAGGTACAACAAAGTCTAAATATAACATCACAACTTGTTAGTTTGAAACTTGTGAAAAACAATTTAGTCGCAAACAATTTATTGGTAAAATAACAAATACTTGTATTTAGAAGTGTTAAATACTGTGAGTTATGTAGTACTTAATAGAACATCCATAATAATAGAAGTAATTCACTAAATGTTAATCACCTATGTGACTAGCCATTTGTATGACAAAATAAAGAAACTTTAAAAGATTCTGATAGACACTGTGGTGAACATTTTAAGAGCCTGTATTGCTGACTTCAAAATAACTGAGTTCTAATTAACTAAGATCTCAATGCTCTGTGTTTGGACTGATGTATATATTGGATTTAAATAAATGGTTGATATTATTGATTTGCCTACTAAAAAAAGAAAATTTCAACAGTGAATAGTGAAGATAACATTGATATATACAGGTCTTGCCAGGCTGGGGTGGCGCACGCCTTTAATCCCAGTACTTGGGAGGCAGAGGCAGGTGGATTTCTGAGTTCGAGGCCAGCCTGGTCTACAGAGTGAGTTCCAGGACAGCCAGGGCTACACAGAGAAACCCTGTCTCGAAAAATCAAAAAAAAAAAAAAAAAAAAAAAAAAAAAAAAGAGATATGCAGGTCTTATATAATGAATATTTCTTCTACACTTTTGGATTTGCTGATCTGAAGAGATACTTTATATAGAGACTTAATATAAATAATTGTCAAAAAAGAAAATAAGCATGATTAATCTATCTTTTGATATTTTAATTTATATTATCATGAAGTAACTTTACATGAATGAAAATGTATTGTTTTCTTTTTAAATTTTAGTTGTAATATTTAATGGTGTAGAAAAAGCTACATATTATAGGGATAGAACATTTAACTGCAGAAGTAGGAAGGTTAATGTTCAGATGGCTTTGCATATTGAGAGAAAGGAGACCATGTTTAACAACATAGATTTTATATCTAGGAGGCATATGTGTTGAGTCAGAAATTGGAAAGGGGCTCTTTGCATATGCTATAAGAAACTTACTTTCTCTTTCTCTAGACATTGTCTCTTGTTTGAGCTAGTATATCTTTTCCAGTTCCTGTTCCCAGGCATTAGGATTGGTTTTGAATTATGTCTGTTTCTTTCCCTCTGTTGCCAGATTCATGTGAAAGATATTTAGGGTATCAGGTTTCTTAGCCTCCATAGTGACATATATAAATTCCTACATTAAACCCAATGTGTATATATGAATGATTTATTATGGAAAATTATGTATCAATTTTAGCAGGAACAGCAGAACCACCTTTATGTAAACACTGGGGGCCAGTATAGCTGCAAACGCATCTCCTGCTAGAGGACCTGCTTGAGAACTGCCTGAGAGAACAGCATCTCCTGCAGGAGGACCTAATTGAGGACTGCCTCAGAGACCAACGTTTGCTGCTGCAGACAATCTAGCCAATCAGAAGCTGCAGATTAGAAGAGATGATTTCTTAGGCCAATGGGACACAGATGGAGGGCATTAAAGGAACTTGCTGCAGTGTTCAGAGAACTTGCTGCAGTGTTTCTCACCCACTCCCAGAGTCTGTGTCGTTGACTCTGTGCTACCTTCCCTCCAATCCCCAAGGGCAAGTAGGGTCAGGTGGCAAGCAGTCCAGGGCACAGGTAGCAATTAATATAATACACAAACCCACACATATAAACACTAGTGAATCTTATATCAATAAAGATTTTGGTACCATGAACTGACACATTACTGTTATACATATATAACAGTGTGGAAGCAGTTTAGAAATAGTAATGAGTAAAGGAGTATGAGTTTTGAGACATATGCTAGATAATCCTAGCATCTCTCTAAAACAACAACAATGAAAATAATACAACTAGAAAAAATGTTTTAAATTTTTAGTAAATTGTTCAGGGAATTCTGAACAGAAGCGTATTGATGAATTTTCTGAAATAAATAAATACGTCATTTCTATGGAGGACAGCCCATTCTGACTGTCAAAATTATGGGTTGTTCTTATCATATATAAGTTTCACTTGCTTGGTTAGAATTACACTATGATATTTTATATTATTTGTGTCTATTATAAAGGGTGTGTTTCCCTAATTTCTGTCTTGGCCCATTTACCATTTGTAAAAAGAAGGGCTACTATTTTTTTTTAAGTTAATTTAGACTAAATACTTTGCTGAAGTTGTTTATCAGCTGTAGAAGTTTTTTGCCAGAATTTTTGGGCTTGCTTATGTATTTTGTCATATCCTCTGAAAATAGTAATATTTTGACTCCTTTTCCTCTCTGTATTCCTTTGATCTCCTTTAGTTTTCTTATTGCTCTGACTAGAACTTCAAACTTTATTTAACAGATAGGAAGAGAGCCTTGTCTTGTCCCTAAATTTAATGGAATTGCTTTAAGCTTCTGTCCACTTAGCTTGATGTTGGCTATTGCTTAAAATAGAGAAAGAAAGGAAAGAAGAAAAAAGGAAGGAATAAAGTGCCAGAAAATTAAAAGATATTGCTAGAGTTAGTGTGAGGCCAAGCAGAGCAATTCAGTGAGAAGCTGAGAGAAGCCAGATTGAATCAGTTTGGAGAGGTGTTTGAGTCAGAACAGCTGAGTTGAACCAGCCAGCCAGAGTACAGAAATATCTAGAAAGACTGAGCTTAATTAGCAGCAAACTTCCATTTTAGTGCTCATAGGAAAGTAGGGAAAATCAGAAATGACTAATAAAAAATGATGGTGGATGAAAGCAAACGTTTAGATCATCCTAAGCCTATTTGTATACAAAAAGATATTAAACAAAACATACTATGCATGTGAAAGTATCATATGCAAATGAATTTATTCATCTTTTTAAATTATTGGTGATCTATTACTAAAGATTATCTTTAATCTTTATAGGAGTCACCAATAGGAAATATAAAGATCATCAGTTTGATATCAAAGAATGCCTTTTGGTTACTAGTAGATCTGTGATTCAGTTCTGCCTGGTAAGTAATTTTTAACCATCTATCTTATTTTCATCATCATCATCATCATCATCATCATTATCATTATATAATATTATTTACTGCACATTTACTATGTAAAGTAAAACTAGGAGGTTCAAGTAATGTGTCTTTTTTCCCAATGGATGACTAAAACAAGACCAAAGGGGCATATATATATATATATATATATATATATATATATATATATATATATATATATATGGAAAGAGAGAAAGAGAGTGAGAGAGAGTGTGCATTGAGCAGCAGGAGATTAAGATTTAATATAAAATATTTCATTAATGATATTTGAAATTGTATTTTTCACATGGGAAAGGCTTTAACCTGTGTTGGCCTTTTCTGACTCTATAAGTAGACCAATTTAAAATAATTCTTTAAATATAGTATTATATGAAAAGTGGACTTTAAGGCAGCCACTTCTTTATGAATACTAGTGTCCTTATAGCAGAAAGTTGTAGAATGATTCTGTCCCCTTAAGGACATGAGAACAGATAAATAATGGTCACTGACGGCTTGGCCAGGCAATCTAGAATTTCCTCGATTTGGTGTTTTCACTTCACACTTTCTAGAACCACAAAAATTAAGTCTTTTGTTTCCAGATAGCACAGTTTGTGATAACGACATGTGCTAACATGAGAAGATTAAACACATGCCATCACTGAAAACATCCAGGGATGGATGACATTATATTAGAGAAAAATGATTTGAACCTAGTTCTTCAGAGAGAACTGAAGAACTTTGAGTCCCATAAGAGGACTGGGGATGTAACAGGAATCATTTGTACAGTACTGGATAAATTAAATGAAAATTAAAAAAAAAATAAACTGAAGGAAGACAACAATAGACATGCCAATGTGAACAAGAGAAAAACAGACATACATAAGTCTTCAAACTTACACAAAGAAATAAAGGCACCTAAGGAATGATGAGAATTCGAGAGTCTACTCTGTGTAAGAGCATCAGTTGGTTATTCTATAAAAAGTGATAATTGCTAGAAATCATACATACAAGTAACATACAGACTCAGCTAGTTTAATCCATGTGTCTGTATTTTCATCATATACACATTTATCTATAGCATAAGCATATATACACATTAAAACAATGAATGAAAAATAGGCCTTGAGTTTGAAAGGGAACCAAAGGAGGATGTGGGAAGGTTAGAAGGGAGGAAAAGGAAAGGGGAAAGCTGTAAATATATTATAACCTCAAAAATTAAAGAAAAATACTATTTTAATAGTAATAAAGATTTGAACTTTATTGGTATGTTCATGCTCTCTTCATTCCTCCAATTAATTTATAATATATGTATTCCAAATAGATATTTTGATTACTCATCTGAATAATACATGATAAAATATTTGTTATCATACAATAAAAATTCTTTTTGTTCCTAACTCACTTGAGAAGTATTATTTTTATTTTTATTTTTTATTTTTTGGATTGAAATTAGGATGCTGCATATCCTTCCAAAGTCAGTAGTAAAGTGTGAACTGAATTTCAGTTCCTTGAAGAAATAACATATTCTGCCATTTAAGATTCATCTTTCGGAACATCTTTTATTCAGTTCAACTGAAGGACAGAAAGGAATAAAAGAGATAATGAGCTAGCTATGCATAAAACCAACCCTTCTGAATAGTAAAGAGTGAATTTGTTCCCCTAGGTTATGTTTTAACAAAAAAGACATGTATCTATATAGCCAAAGAAGACATAAGAGATCTCAGAACATCAAAACAAAAGATTCCTAGTATATTACTGCTACAGGAAAAACAAAGTGTCTGGCTAGGGCACTGCTGTGAAATTACTAAATTATCATATTAGCCAAAAAGCTGGAATCTGATGTAGCAGCCCTATGTATTTAGAAATAATCCAAAGGAAAATTTTAACAATGAATTGATAAGATATCTTGCAGCAGTACTGTAATTCCTGATGTAAAATAGAACTTGGTTATAATATTAAGATTAAAATCCATAAGAAATGGACCACAGATGAAAGTCATAGATTCCATAGAAACATCACCAACATCCAACAGGATTGACTTAACTTTTAACCCATTTTTAATGTAAAAGAAAAAATGATATAAACCAAGTCATAGAAAATTCACATAACATAATAATAGCAATGTAAAAATTATTTAAGGAAGACACAGTAAATTATTGCTTGTATAATTATGATTATCTTTTCTGAAACAAGGTTTTCTCATGTATCTCAGGATGGTATTGAACTCTGTAGTTTATGCTAGTTTTGAATTTGAAGCTTGCTCACATCAGCTTCTCACATAGTGTGGTTTTATATATATGTATATATATGTACTAATTTACCCAGGTAAAAATGTATTTCAAGAGCAGCAGTTATTCCTACTAGAAATCCCACATATCCAAATTTTTACAGTGTAGTAATTAGACAGCATTGCATGAACTTCTCTACATGTTTCTCAGTATTAATTTCTCTTAAGTTACATATTTGTAGTTAAATGATTTTTGTAATATTATGAAGTAGTGCAATTATGAACAATGAATAATTAATTCTTCTCTGGAAAAATAAAATGGTGAATTTAAAAATACTTCTTCATAGTGAGCACAGTCTTAAATTTATTTGGAGGAAAAATTTGTGTCACAGAAAGGGCAAAAAGTCACTAGTAAAATTAAAGGAATGGCAAGACTCCAATGTCATTTTTCTTGCTAATGCTATTTCCTCTCATGTTTCTTACAGTGACTCTGAATGTGAATAATTTATAAATTTATAGCTAGGTGAAATATTCATAAAGAACAATTGTGCCCCCAAAACTTAAATTAGAAAGTGGCTGAGTTGATTGTGTTACCCTCCTGAAACAATTAATGCAGTGTTCTATGAAACGGCTTTTCATTTGAGAATATCTAGAATGGAAGGAAAATTGAAATAGATATGAAATCTAAAGTAACTCAATTTTATGTAAATTTATGTATGAAACAAAAAACAGCATAGCAAGGAAATCTTCTGGGCTTTAATTTGATTTGAGGTCTGATACATATTTTGACCATCTTTCCTTCATGCAAAAAGGAAAATACTCCAGATAGAACAAGTCATTGACTGCCTAATGTACATCAATCAAACTTGCTAACTTATGATGCTTCCCAAGGGTATTTGTTCTTTGGTAGTCGTCAGAAATATAAATGGAGAATGTGGTGTAGGAGTGTTGTGCAATGGAGCAGAGAAGCATGGTATTCTGTATGCCATATCCTTTCATTTCAAACAACTAATTAATGGACTGCTATACATCCTGTTTCTCAGGGGTCAGAGGTATTGTTAAGAAACTTCAATGTTGCCTGTTTAAATTAAAAGAGATGACAGACAGATTCATCTAGTGTGTTAACCATAAAGGGAGGGAAAGTCCTTATCTGTCAAGAAAGCTCCTGCCTGTGACTCTGAGCAATAGAACCTAGAGGACTTGGTTCCCTTAACAAATCTCATTTATTAAACTTTAACCTCTTAAAGAAGAAAAATTAAAGGTAATTTATTCTAAGGAAATAATTAATTTGATATATTATGTCTGAGAAGCTACTTTCCCGAATCAATTTCTTGATTAAACCACTTGTAGTTTAATCAACAGAATAAGTTAAAAAGAAATAACATTTCTCAGAACACTGTCTCCTATTGCAATTTTTCTCTCTTGGCAAAGAAAAATGAATTATTATAGTATTTGAATACCAAATGTTTTGAATTTAGAAGAGAAAAATATATGTTATAAAAGTTTATATTCTTGTGTATGCAAGAACATATAATATTAGAACAAATTAAAATTGCATCTGAATTGAGATTTTACTAGCTCAGAATATATTTTTAACATTTTCATATAATTCTAATTTTGGTTGGCCATATGTTATTCATTTTAATCATCTGTATTAACTATGAAAACTGAAATAATTCTTATCAGTTACTTTATAATCCTGGTCTTTTAATAATTAGACAACTAAGAGAGAACTGTAGAACAGAAATGAACAATTAAATCAATGTTGAAAATCTGGGTCCTATACATTAGAAATGTATCTAGCTAGGGAATTTATATAAAATTCATAGTCATATATAGTTACATGATGACATAACAAACAAAGACAAAAATACATTAGGAAATTACTGATTGTAAGTCATATATGAAAAGTATGTCTGAATTAACAATAACTAAAATAACGTTTCTTAAATAGAACTCAGTCTTTCTAGTGTCAAGCACACTCCAGGTGGAAGCATAACTTACAATTAACTTAAAGACAAGCTGTGGAGAATGCATTACAATTAGAAGGTGTGAGGAATAGGTGAGGTTATCATGTGTGAAAAACAATGGGAGAGGTCTCATGAAAATAAGAAAACAAATGAATGATTATGCCAAGTCTTTGAAATAAGTGTAGATCGGAGAACGCATCTTTTATTTTCCCTCTGTAACAGAATGATAGTTACCAGAATATAAGTGAAAGATTGCAAGAATACTGGAATTATATTCACAATTCCACAGAGGTTAGAGATTCAATGAAAAAAGTAGACATTCAATGTGTAACAAAAATAGAAAGAGTGAAGAATGACTATTAAGGAGAAAAACCTGAAGGTGTTGCTTATCCTATTACTGGTTCATCTCATTCATCATGGTTTATATCTGGTCACACATACTACTTGATATTTTAGTTACAGTTATTGGTTCCACTGAATATCACAACCTCAGGAAGTTATGGCAAATTATACAGTTTCTCATGTAATTACCAGGACAAATCAACAAAGTATGGTGTATACCCTTCATTTCAAATAAGAGTTCAGAATGGTTAAATAACTCGTTATGCATTGCAATGCAGGCTAGCAAATATAGACATATTTAAGGGAAGAGACAGCCAAATAATAGCTTATTAATGTTTTCCTCCATTTTTTTCTATTCAAAATAATATATTAGAACACACAAACGTATACATATAGAGTATATTTTCTTCAATATATATTTACATTTATAACAACATTGTATATGTGTATTTATACTTTGTATATCTGGATAAATACACATGTATTTATATATAGTGTATTTTCCTACAATTGTATTTTTAACTAACACATTCAGTAACTTGATCTTCAATGTATACATAGAAAAATTTAATAACAATTTTTACTTTGTTTTCTGAAGAGTTCCTTTTTTTTTCTTCTGCTTCCTTCTTTCCCTCAATGTCTGCATGTGTCTATAGCTCCATCACTTCTTTCCCTGTCTTTTTCCTTTGCTTATTGTCCTTTCTTCAGACACCAAAAAACACTGTTATGTTTAATAGAAAATGTAATAGTAAAAGAGGTATTTTAAAACTTAAAAGCATAAATAAAAATGTCTAGATTAATCAAAATTCATTTTTTCATTACTACTGAAATTGTAATACAAATCAAATTAAATTCATTTGATAGTATATCCTGTGATCATCACACTGAAATGTGAGTGTACCTATTATCAGACACACCGTAGTTTCATCCCTCCCTCTATTCTTTCTTTATATCAACTTTTACTAATCCCTTTCACACACACACACACAAACACACACACACACACACACAAACACACACACACACACAAACACACACACACACACGCCACTCTTAACAATAAAAGATTTATTCTCTCACTACAGTTTTGAGGATATATAAAAATCCAGGGCATGTTTGTAGGATCTCACAGTATGTAACTTCCAGAGAGCCTTAATACTCTCATTCAGCTTAATCACTTGGAGATTCAAATCAGTTCTGTAAGACAATGACTCTTTTATTGCGGAGTTAGTACTGCTTATGCTATAAGCCCTGTAATTTCTGAAACTCTGTGTGGCATATCAACAATAGACAGTCAGTGAATATGAGTTGAGTTATAAGTGTCTGTGTCCTGTCTTTCACATGACCATACATTTGCATGTTGTATCATCAAATGAAACTAATGACTTTCTTGAAAAATGACATGGCTAACCACACTGCCAAACTTTTCCTCTCCCAGAGTTGGTGGGCCACTTTTCACTCAGCAACATTTCAATGTGAGATTCACTTGTCTTTCCTTTCATGACAAAGAACTCTTACTTGATACTAGACACCCAAAATAGGTTTTTACTTTTCTCTTAGCTGCTACATGGATCAAATTTTATATGAAATTTATAATTCATTTGTAGTTAACATTGAATAAGATATCCTATTAAAATTTGTGTTTCTAAATATGATTGTTATTTTGGGTATAATATTTTAAAATGTAAAGTTACATTTTAAAATAAATAATTGACTACATTTGCATGACTTTCCATCTAGATCTATGAATTGTCCTACTGGCAAATTTATTCATTTGCTAATACCATGCTTTTCTGATAGTGGTAAGTTCAACACACAGGTAAATCTGTATTTTCTGAACTGCTTTGGTCTCTTACAGTACTGATTCTATATTTTATTACTCATATTTTTGTACAGATTTTGATAATATACCTTTAATCATATGAGAGGAATTTAACTAAATATACTAGACAGTATAATTTATTATTTTATGACATGATCAGCTATTTTAATGGTAATATTGCATTGAATTACAAAACAAAGTCATTCAGAATAACTCATTCCATGTTACATCATTACATATTAGTCTACTTAGAAATTTATACTTTATGTTGCTATAAACATAATTATTGCTATAAACATAAAGTTCACATGAATGCTCTTAAGAAGCGCTGTTTGATATACATTTGAACTCATAGAATTTTCAAAATTAAATTTAGTTTTCATAGCCTTTGCTACAGAAATCCTATTAGAGTTAAAAAAAATTAGCTTAGGCCACACTAAGTTTCAAATATAAACCCTGAATTAGATAGATTCCATCGTTGCAATGATGACTAACAATGTTTACTTTTTTAGTTGTTCCTAAACTGTCATGATATGCTATTGTAGAATTGAATCATGATATGCTTTTTGAGAAATCTAAAGGCCTTATAAACAAAAGGGAAACAAATGTAGACTTTCCACTAATACTCTATGGTATGTTGTATAGAGGCTGCTAATGTCTGCATGTCTTTATGAAAATGGATAGCTTCAATTTCCATTTAACATTTCAAGATGTTCAAAGTTACAGTGAGTCTAGTACATCCTATTTAATGCTATTTCTCTCATGTTGTATCTATTTTATGGTCTTATCTTGATTCAAATGACAAAGAAAGGACCACATATGAGAGAGAAAAGACTCTTTTCTCTATGTTTAGTTTTTCATCCTTTGAAATCTTGTTCATAATAGAGATAAAGGAAGTCACTTTAAATTTGCCTTGAACTCAGCCCTCTCAATCTCTGACATTATTCATTTTGCTGTGAAGATAAATGAAGGGGCAGAAATTGTAACATAATGTTGATCGCTTTGTCACTGTCGACTGAAAACAAAATCATTCACTTAGTTTTCTTTAAAATGTAATTTATTACATTATTTTATCTTGCCTACTATTATCTAATTGCTAAAATGTGTTCTGACATTAGGCTGTATATTAAAAAAGGAAAACATACAATTTTAGATTAAATAGAATTAAAATGTTTTTTTCTATAATACCTCCTATGATTCAACTTAATTAATTTAATGTATATTTTTAATATTTTGTTTCCATTAAACTGAATCAGTAGTGATTACTTTTTAATTTCTCCTCACACATAAAATATTAGCATAAAAATGAGAAAGTATTAAAAAATAGTGTCCAGAAAGTATGAATTTTATACATAGAATGTTCTTGTAGCTAAACATTCACTTCCCTTTCCAACTTATAATCAAAAGCATCTATTCAGACAAATGTATCGAACTACAAAATATCATCCTGAGCGAGGTAACCCAGTCACAGAAGAACACACATGGTATGCACTCACTGATAAGTGGATATTAGGAAAAATGCTTGGAATACCCATGATGCAACTTACAGACCATATCAAGGTCAAGAAGAAGGAAGAACAAAGTGAGGATGCCTCAGTCCTATTTAGAAGGGGGAACAAAATAATCATGGGAGATAGAGGGTGAACTGGACTTGAGAGGCAGAGAGGAGGGGCAGAGGAAAATAGGGGAGGTCAGAATCAAGAGTGGGAAGCAACAGGGGAGATGTACAGAGGGTCAGGAAACTGAACAGAATTGTGTAGCAATGGGGGATGGCAAGCTGTGGGTAGCCAACAGAAATTCCCAGATGCTAGGAAAGCATGATGCTCCCAGGACCCAATAGGGATGACATTAGTTGAAACACCCAACAAAGGGGAAAGAGAACCTGTAGAGAATATATCCAGAGGTTAGGCATGGTCCCCGTTTGAGGGATGGGACCACCTACTCTTTTCAAAATCTTAATCCAGAATTACTCCTGTCTAAAGGAAATGCAGGGACAAAGAGTGGAGCAGAAACTGAGGGAAAGGCCATCCAGAGACTGCCCCATCTGAGGATCCACAGCATATGCACCCACCAAACCCAGACACTATTGTGGATGCCAAGAAGTGTTTGCTGACAGGAACCTGATATGAATGTCCCGAGAGGCTTGGCCAGATCCTTACCAATACAGATGGGGATGGTTGCGGCTATCCATCAGATTGAGCAGGGAGAGCCCAATGAAGGAGTTAGGAAAATGACTAAAGGAACTAAAGGAGTTTTCAGCCCCATAGGAAGAACAACAATATCAACCACCAGATCCCCAGAACTCCCAGGGACTAAACCACAAACCAAAGAGGAGGGACCCATGACTTCAGCTGAATGTGTAGCAGAGGATAGCCTTGATTGGCATCAAAGGGAAAGGCGGCCCTTTGACTTGTGAAGGCTTGATGCTCCAGAACTGTCATGGAGGCAGAGGGAAGGGGGTGGGATAGAAGGTTTTGGAAAAGGTACTGGAAATGGGAATAACATTCCCCAATGTAAATAAACAAAATAACCAATTATTTATTTTAAAAAGTTCACTAAAATAAGGTAGAGTTAGAATATTAATGAAAAAGTTACATGAAATTACTCAAATTTTTAATGAAGTCTCTGTCAACATGTAGTACTTGAAAACAAGCAGTTCTACTGATACTTGGAACATTTCTTCTAGGAAATGAGGCAGTTTAGATAGTGATCATGCAGCTCTACTAGGTAGAGGCTACAGTTCTACTTCCTCTGTTATAATGTCACAGACCCAACCCATGGGAGTCTCAGCTTCCATCCGTGAACACCAGACTTCAGGTTTTATGAGATGGGCATATTTGCAAAAAGAGTGGAATAGAGTCTTTCCGATTTACAGCGCATGACTGGGTTGAACTGTCAAGATCAGGTCCTCATTTCTTCTTCTTTGAGATAGACAGGAAGTTTATAGCATGTGGTCAGAGGGTACAGCTTGGGATAGAAGGAAAAAGTTTGGATGTGAAACCCTCCTCAGTATTCTGTCTACGTCTTGGATAAATTTGGAAAGTTTGTGGACACAGAGAAAAAGTAATTGGGAGATCCCTATCCTAACTTTCAGAGACTTACCTACTTCCTATCCATTGCCAATCTGAATATTTTTTCAGAATAAATTTCTCTGAGATTCATAATACAAGGGACTTCCGTCTGTTTCCTGCACTTTCATTACCATTAAAGAGAAGAGAAATCTAGGAATAAATTTGGTGTATGCTTTTATTATATACCAGATAAGATATATAATAATGTTCAATCACATGAACATTAACCACACACATACATGGACACACACATGCAAACACAAGGGCACACACTAAATCATTTTGTGGAAAGCCGACAGAAGGTGGTTATCATCCCTGCAGCCATCTTGAGCCATATACCCTGACAAGAGACTTGTTTACAATAGCCTACAACAGCTGAGCACACCCTGATAACATCTTGTTTTAGATACCCAGGGTGATTTTCCCTTGGGTGTGTGAGACTTAAAGGTGTGATTTAAGGATAAGACCTAAGGGCGTGACTTAAAGGCATGACTTAGAAGTGAGACATATAAAAGATGAGAGGCAGACAGAAGAAATTATTAGACACTTGCACTTGGAAAGGCACTTGAACTTGAAACTTAGAAGCAGAAGGAGAACTTGGAACTGGGAAAGAGACTAGCATCTTAGAACAGGGATTAGGACCTGAGACTTGGTACTAGCAACTTGGAAAAGACTTGGAACTTCAGACTGGGAACTAGGAACTTGGAGAGAAAAAGAGGGACTGAAGAATAAACAGGATTGAATTACACTCTGTCTGATCTCCATTCTTTGTGTCCGTCCTCACTCTCTCTCTTGCTGAACCCCAACCCATCGACTGGAGCAGCTTGGGGCACTGTAGGCTCTAACAACTTAGCCCCAAGGCTTTTGGCAGTGCGGGTTCCAACATTGATAGAGTGGTCCTCGACATTTTGGCCCCCAAACGTGGGGTAGTGAGGCTCTCAACATCATTTAACTTCATTTATATAATATGTCA
This sequence comes from Arvicanthis niloticus, assembly GCF_011762505.2. Classification (NCBI taxonomy): domain Eukaryota; kingdom Metazoa; phylum Chordata; class Mammalia; order Rodentia; family Muridae; genus Arvicanthis; species Arvicanthis niloticus. The sequence goes on from NC_047669.1 coordinate 54,423,893, forward strand.
GAAGATTAAAAAAACTCTTACAATCCATTTGATATTCTGAATACCTAGAAAATAAATAAAAATAAACATATATGTATTTTAAGTTTTGTCAGGTGTGAACAGAACTATTTGTGCATTCCTCCCCCCAAGAACAGAATCTGTTCCATAATAATGGACTTTGACAGATGTGTACAACACAATTTATGCACTTTCATGATTTCTTAAATTTGAGATTTTTATTAAGTTTTTACTTTTCTGTATAGAAATAATTTTTACAATTAAAATTATACAAAATATGAGTTATTTTTTAATACTATATACTCTATTATGTACAATATATTTAACTGTTATATGTTGAGAAATTCTGGTATTTTAGTTGAGTATTTACAAAAAAAAATCTTGTATGTAAGAAAAGAAGCTCCCCATGGTACATTGTAGGTATTTCTATTCTAAAGGAAGCACAGCTCTTTAAAATACAAGTGTCTATTCTCTGATATTTTTCTGAGTCAAAAAATACTTCATATGTATTAGTTCAGTTCTGAGTTCTGGGCATGAGCTCAGTCTCTTTTACCTGAATGCATATGGTTCAGAGTGAGCTCTCCTTTTGTTTCCATTTTATTTTCAGAATGCATATGTACTTGTTTCACATCATGATGCTGATTTTTTTCCCTGTTATCTCTCTCTGGATCTCATTTGGAGCTCAATATCACACTCGATCGCTGATTTTCTTAACAATCACCTGTACCATATTTTTGTAGAAGTCAGTTGGATTTGAAATTTCAGAGGGTTATATCATTTTATGACTGCCACCAACTGTCTCTTCTCCCATCCTTTCTCCTGTGTCCTCCCTTTCTTCTTCCATGTCTCCAATTCTTGTTACTTTTTGCTAACACTTTCGTTAATAAAATTGGTAATATTTAAGTATTCATGTCATTTCACAGAAAAAAAATGTGTTGTTGTGATGATCTATAGTCTATTATATAAAATACTGATTTTAATTGTGCAAGTAAGGGTAATTCTATGGTTATTTAAACAGACAGAACAACCTCATTAAGGTAACATGTACTATAAGTTAAGTAGTTTTACCAAGTTTGTATAGTCAGGTGTAACTAATTTGCTTAATATGTGAAATTTTCTTTTCACCTCATTGTAGCCCAGCCAGTGCTACCAATGTCACTAGAACAGGCTACAACTTACCAGATTTTCATCATTGTTAGCTGTATTAGCTTGCCCAGCGTCCAGTCAATAGAATTACAGAATGCATTAATTACTATGTCTGACTTCTTCCATTCTGCATCTTGTTTTTGAGAATCACTCATGCTTGAAGCATCAACAGCTCACTAATTTTTATTGTTTGTCAGTAGATGCAGATGACAGAGGGATTTTTTTTTGCCATTCACCTACAGCAAGGCATCTTAGTTGTTTCCAAAATATTCCAGCTATATACAAGGTTAATATTAATATATGTTTACAAATGTTAATACTTATGTTTCATTCCTTTTTAGTAATTACCTAATGGGAGAATCATTTGTTCATACTGTACATTCTTATTTAAATTTACATAAAATGTATTAACAACATTTCCAATATCAATAAAGGCAAAGTATGGACAGTTCAAGTTCTGTAGTTCTTCCTATGTTAAGTTTTCTAAATTTTGGTATAATCTTTTGATGCATCTATTACAAATGTAGAAATTTGGGAATTCTCTTTATCAATATTTAAAAATGTATACGTTTTAATATTCAATGTAAGGGACACTTACATATGGTGATGAATATGTGTATATGCATATATGTTTTATATGTATTTTAAAGATTGTGTGTGTGTGTGTGTGTGTCTATATTTGGATGCCTATAGAAGCCAGAGGAGAGCTTTGAAACCACTCACAGCTTAGGTTACAAGCAGTTATGCGCTACCTAACTTGGACTAAGGAGACAGAATTATGATCTTCTGCAAAAGCAGCAAATGCTCTTTACTGCTAAACTATCTATCCAGACCTTGTGCATGTATTTTATACAAAAGTTGTTATAGTTAGTTAGTTAGGTTAAGAACGTATTGACTGTAAAATAAAATTTTATTTTGCAGTCAGGATATAAGTATTCATTAAGAAATCTAAAACTTTAATGAATATACAAATGAATGCATGGGTAGATAGTCTGGTTCTGCTTGTAGGACTTAATGATGCAGTATTTGAGATTATTGCAGACTTGGAACGTTTCTGTGTAAGGAAATAAAAGAACCTTACATTCCGTAATGGTTGCATTGCCTTGATTGGAATATTCTAGAAATACATAACTTATTTTCTATGCTAAATTAAATGTTCTCTATGCCAACTGGGTGGTCGTACTGCCATAATTGTTCTTGGTATATAAGGAGCAAAGTCATCCATTTTAAGCCAAGCAGAATAAAAGCAGATCATATTTTTGTGTCCTCAGCTAAATAAGACCTGCTTACCAGTGGACAGATGTTTATCATCGAAACTGATCTTTTCTGCCATTTCTCTGACAGCAAATTCTCATTCCATAGAGTATTCATGTAAGTTGGTTTTTATTTACTTAGCAGCCAGGATACCTGAATAGCTTAACAACCTCTGGCTGTTATTGCTGGTGGAGTATCAGGTTCTGTTTCTTCTTTCTGTCCTCCATCGTGGACTCCTTCTAATGAAAGTAATAGGTGTCATTCATTTGCAAAGCTGACATTGTTAAATTATTACACTCATTTTACAAACAGATGATTCAGTAAAATGAAAAAAATTCTTTTTATCTTTGAAGGAAACCTGTCGTAGCACACTTATTGATACTAGAAAACATCTTTGAGGACTCTCCTTCCATCTTGTTGGTCCTGGAAATAGAACTCACGTCACTATTATTGATGGCAAGTACCTTTAAGCACTGAGTCATATTGCTACTCCTAGAACAACTACTTTAAAACTTTTAAGACCTACCCAATATTATGGATCTATTCCAAACTTGATATGGCTTCAGGTTTACTAGGTTATTGTTATTATTATTATTTTTTACTGAAATTGTGTATTTGTCGATACCACATTTCCATCACTACAGTACTTATAAATATATTATGCTTATTCTATTGTAGACAGCATGAAATAAACAGATTGTTTTAGAACTTATATTTATCCATTTTATCATTGAGAATATTATGTATATAAAATGAACTTATGTTCATTAAAATACAGTCATATAGAAACCATCAATAAGTAAGAAAATTGTGGATAATAAATGCACGTTTGGCTAGAAGAATCTAGAGAGCAATGATTAATATTTATATTTCCTGAACAATGAATAAGCTTTGGAAATTTGTTATTTAGTAACATAAAAGAAGCTTGATTGAATCAGACTTAAAATGTGATAACATAAATGAGGATAGACAGATTTCTAAGACACCTGGCACTTTTTAATCTTGAAAAAATAAAATTGAATTGCTCATTAAATTATTCTTGTCTTGAAGGAAATTACCATTATTTAGTCTAAGAAAAGTGACTTATTTAAGTAAGTCACTTTAAAAGAGAATAAAAGATGAGCAATGAGACAAGATGGAGGTAAAAATGGGCTGCCACTTTGCAAAAAGATTTAAAGGTCACTGGAATCTCCAAGAAAGGACAGTAAAATCCCCACAGTAATATGCTCCAATCCACAAACTGTAATTTTCTGACTATGTCATCGAGTTTAACGATTCATAAATCAGAATGAATTTTTTGAATTAATCTTTCATAAATTTATAAAGTTCCAACAAATGGAATTTCAAGAGGGCTGTTACTTAAAATCCACTCTTAGTAGAAAGAACATTCAATGTAATGAAGCATAACCATTCTATAATTAAAAGAGAAAAATCAAAGATTACAAATAAGATTTAGAAGGCAGGTAGATAGCAAATGTAACCGAAAGAGACTCCTAATATACATTTTGTATACCCTCATTCAAGAACTACCGATAGAAAAACCAGTTAAGGGGAGAGAAATTCAAAGCTTCTCCACTAAAACTGTGAATAACGCAAAGTTGTTTCTTCCTGCATTCTTATTCTATCTTAGAGCAATAAGATAACCAACAAAAATTTAGCCGATATAAAAGGGAATGGAAGACGCCAAAACATCTTTATTTGAATATGATATAATAGTGACCCTATAGTTTCCACCAGCAAACACCTACAACTGAAAATCATATTCAGGAAATTATCAGAATAGACAATTATTCACTGAAGAAACAAATAAATAAACACAAAAACCAAAAGCATTCCTACTAAATTAAAATGAAAGGGAGACTAATATAAAAATCAGGGAAATGGCTACATTTAATAGCCTCAAAAATGTACAATATTTTGAGATAAGAGTAGCCAGACACGTGAAAGATTTACATGATACAAACTTTAAGATATCGCGGAAAGAAAGTGAAGAAGATATCAGAAAACTGAAAGATCCCCTGTGCTCATGGATTGGTATGATGAATATAGTAAAAATGGGCATCCAATTAAAAACAGTCTACATAAAACCTATAACAGCCAAAACACACCTAATGATAAGAGAACTATTGAAGGTAGAACTTTTAACAACCTCAGAAAGTGCTATAGGGAGAGTAGGTAATATAGTAATAAAAAAAACATGAGATGTGCACAAAATAGACATGCTGATCAACGTAATAAAACTAAAAGCTCAGAATTGAATCTACACACCTATGGGCACCTGGTTTCTGATAATACACTCAGGAAAGAGACAGAATTTTCAACAATGGTGCTGGTCAAAGTGGACGAATGCGTTTAGGAGAATGCAAATAGATCCACTATAGACCTGAATCTGGTTGTTCCTTAGTAAGTTGGAAATTGATGTTCTCTAAGATCCAGCTATACTGCTCTTGAGCTTATACCCAACAGACATCTCTTTCTCGTATAGAGACACTTGTTCAACCATGTTAGACCTATAATGGTAGCCAGCAAGCAAGTTGTACTAGTGCAATAATATCACAAAGCTTACGTAAATAACCAACCAATATCTAATTATTAATTAAAGTACACTCCGTGAGATGGAAGTCATATTCAAAAATGTGTGAGAGGCCAAGAACCTGAGACTACGCCATGAACCTAGTGGAAAGCCAAAAATACTTTAGCTATGCTAAATGAATGTAGCAAATAAATTATTAGTAATGACATTCTGTTGTACTCATAGATCAGTGTTTTCCTTCACTATCAATAGAGAAGATTCCTTCTACAACATAAGGAAACAAACACAGACAATAAGCAGAGTGTGGGAGACCTTGGAACATGCAGTCTTGAAAAGATATAAATTACCTCATTTCAGGTTACCTCACTTCAGAGAATTGTGTTAAAGTGAAGGCAGAAAGAGTGTAGGTGAAAGAAAGGATGGAGAACACCAAGTAATCAAAGCCTTCTAGCCACAAGAGGATGGTGCACACAGGAATTTAAAGAATTATAGCTACTTGAAAATGAATTTGTTTTTCTTCAGAAGTGTCTCAGTAGGAAAACAAATCACTCCTAGAGGAAGCCTCATGGACAGCAGTAGAGGACCAACACAAAATGAATTAATGTTATCTTGGTGCTTCTTTCTTTACTAAAGTTATATCAGGTTTTTATTGTAGTGGTTGTGGTTTGGTTTTGTTTTTGTTTTTTGTTTTTTTGTTTGTTTGTTTTTTGTTTTTCTCTTGTTTATTTTCCCCCTCCATTATATGTGATTTGATTACATATTATGGCTTCTGGTTTTGTTTTTCTATGAAATTTCTTGTTGTGAGAATATGTATCACAGTCAGTATGCATTTGTTGTGATTTTTGTATCTTTTCTTGCTTAGTTGTTTTGTCCTATTCAAGTTTGTTTTATATTATTTTATTGTTAGTCTTGATTGTTTTCTCGTGAAAGACAGAAAGGGTACAAATCCAGTAGGGAAGGTGCCACAGGGAGGAACTGAGAGGGATAGAGGCAGGGGAAACTTTAATCAAAATCTATTATATAAAATTAACTATTTTGAATAAAGGATGTAAAATCAGTTATTTCTTATCCTTATATTTTATCTCAACATTTTATCTATTTATAAGTAATATTTGGTTTTAAATAAGCCTTCAAATTTCAAAGACTATGATACCTTTTCAGCATGTCTTCAGTTACTGCTTGTTTTTGTGCATTCTTTATTCATGGTGTACATTCCTCTTAGCTGACCTCTATAGATCAAACAAGTGAAATAAAGACCAATAATCTAATAGTATCCTAGATTAAGCATCAGTTCTTATACAGTATAATTCCTAATTTATTCCAGTTATTGCATTGATATTAAAGTTAGAAGGCAGTGTAGTATAAAGAGTGCCAGTGAGTTTTCATTGCCAATTAGCTGTCTGTTTTAGACTATACCGTAGAGTAATCTATCTTCTCTTATGTGTGTCTATGTTTCTTCTTATTCAGATTAAAACACTATTTACACTAATATATTTAAAAGGTCATGGAAGTTAATAAATGGTTCATTGAATAAAGATTCTAGAAGATTAGACTTGCTCACTCAATATGTAGTGTTAAATTAATAAATCATGCTTAACTGCAATTAATACTCCCTTAATTTCTGATGCTTCTAATTTATGCAGAATGATTTCAAAATGATGAAAGCATTAAAAATGGAAGATATTTGCTGTATCCAGCACTTTGTTAAGTATCTTTATCAAGGATGATTCTTGAGGTTAAAGTTCTGAGACCACACTATAGTTATAAATTGCACTACCTTTAACCCACTTTTCACTCAGAGTCTGTGAACAGGTGGTTGTTATTCTGCATAGGATTTTAAAGTAGAAAAAAAATCATAGTTTGTATGTAATTGGTAAAACAGGAAGTTGCTCAGTGAGAAGAGTTTCACTGAATAAATTCATAGCTTGGCAAATTAGCATTCTCCCTTCACTTACCACTGCAATAATCCTACAGTCTTACACCAATGAAGGCTGAGGTCCCTATATTTGGATAATCTGAGATAAATACTTTGCATTATATCTATCCATAAATACTTTCAAAATCTCTTGTAGCTCAAAGGCAAACTGTAGACTACACAGGTTTCATATTGATACTTGGTAGAAAACAGTTTTGACAGATTGCATGTGTGTATGTGTGTGTGTGCACATGTTTGTGTGTGTATACGTGTGTAAGTGTGTGCACACATGCACAAAGAAATAAATATCAATAAATAAATAAATAAATAAATAAATATCTCATTGTACATGTACAGGCCACATAATTTTTGAAGCATGGTCTATCAGTGGCCTAATGCACCCTAATGCACAAACAGGCTAGTGTGTCAGTCTAGCCACCTCCAGGGAACTGTCTACCACTGCCTCCCTAGGTGTAGCATTCAAGTTCATGCCACTATTCAAGGATTTGTTTTTCTAAACATAAGTTCTGAGGATGAAAGTCAGTTCTTTACATTTTTTACAGCAGCACTCCCCCAACAGACTTTTCTCCCTGGTGTTCTGTCAAATCTCTTCATTGTAAAATCTTATTTTCTTAGTTCCATTTTTAAAATCACAGGTCAGTTATAGAAGTTTTATGGAAGGGACTCCCCTGTATCATTAGTCTTTCTCAGAAATGGTTATGAAGACATTATTATTCTGAGTACAGTGTGAATTTAACAAGACAATTCTACTATATAACAAAACCTGCTTGAAAATTTTGCATCTTAAATAAGAAGGATCCTTACTCTTTTCAAAACTGAATTTAAGTTATACAATAAAAAATTTGATTAAGATGTGGATATGAAAGGAGCACTCCTAAAACATCAGTTTGCACTTTCTTGCATTACTTGTTTTTAATTTACAGTTTGAGTAAATGAAAAGGTTTGCAAAAGTAAGTACAAGGTCATCCATAGTGCCATCCAATCAAACATTTCAACCTCTGTGCCTCTGTGGTGAGGGAAAACATTTATGTTATCCAATAGTTTAATGCCAAGTTTTTATTTTATACCATCCAATAGTTTATTTGCCAAGCAATATATTGAGTTTATATATTATTTGGAGGGTGGTATTCTACAATGCAGAAACTTTCAAAACTAGATATCAATTATCTGATTTTTCTCCTTTTAATTTATTATACCATGTCTTATTTCAAATTGAAATGGAAAAGTACTACTCTCTTCAAATAGCTGTAGCTTTTTACCTAATGACCCGATAAATTAGTGCTTGTTTGATGGCTGCTTGTACTGTTTCTTCCAACTCAATAGGAAGTTGTCAGTGTTTTTATGGAGAAGCAATATTTTCTCTTGTTCTGAATTTCTCACCCGATCAGCAGCTAATATAATATTTTCTGTAACAATTAAATTAAAGTGCTAGAGATTTGTTTCTCCATATGTTCAATTTGTTTGATTAAGTAATGCCTTAAAGGGCTGTTTTAATAAGGTAAGTGCTTTACCTGCAGGAGCCAGGCTTTCCTTGCTAAGTGGTGAGTGGCTTCCTGCCATTACATTTTCATGTAAAAAAAAAAAAAATGACAGCAATTCATGCCTTATATAAGTAGGAGGTTGTGTGTGGGGGGAACCAAACAAAAAAAAAACACTTTCATCTAAATAGGTGAATTCTCATGACTAAACACCAGAAGAATGCTGCGTTAATATATAGAAAATAATACTTGAATTGGAGATAATGAGTTGAATAACCTACAGAAAGTTAAAGGTTAGTGTTCATGAGTACAATTGCTGAGCATAGCATGTATCATATGTATAAAATCAATGCCTACTCAATATTGTATTCAGTTTCAAAGTCATAGTGTATTTCAGCAAATCTAAGTGAATTCTATTAAGCCAAAACAGGGTTAATAATTACTTTCTTACATTATAGATTATCAACTCCCAAATCAAGCTAATATTGAAAGATGTAAAATGTTCTTCTTAAATATTAGATTTCTGATTTCTGATAAAATTTCACTACAGGGGAGAAAATTCCTTATGGAAACCGTCACATAAAATTTGTCTGTTTATGCATAGGATGGGGCTCTTGCTGTCATACTACCATCCCTCAATAAACAAGTAGACAACTTGAATAAACTAGCCTTTAAAAATAAACTTAGTGTTGATAGAAGTCTATAATCACTGCAAAAAGGAATCATTTATGGACAAGATATAAATTCACCATTTCTGATTTTTGTTCCTGCATTTCCTTCAGACAAGAAGAATTTCGAGTTTAAAATTTTGAGACAAAAAAAAAAAAAAAAAATGGAGCCGAGACTGAAGGAGAGGCCATCCAGAGACATCACAGCCAACCATTGGACTGAGCCCAGAGACCCCAAGGGAAGAGCTAGGGAAAAGATTGAAGGAGCCGAAAGGGGATTGCAACCCTGTAGGAAGAACAATGTCAACTAACTGGACAACTCAGCGCTCCCAGGGACTAAACCAACAAACAAAGAATATTCATGGCAGAATCCATAGCTCCACATACATATGTAGCCTAGGAGGCCTTATCTGGCATCAATGAGAGGGGAGGCCCTTGGTCCTGTAGAGGCTTGATGCCCTAGTATAGGGGGATGTTAGAGCATTGCAGAGGGATGGGTAAGTATAGTGGAGTAGCACACTCACAGAGGCAAAGGGGAGTGACATGGATGGGGAGTTTGTGGAAGGGAAACTAGAAAGGGTACAACATTTGAAATGTAAGTAAATAAAATAATCAATAAAAATTCAACATTTCCTAAGCTTTTGGCCTGTGTATTGCATAAACAGTCCTATTGATTCAGGAGATCATTATATTATAGGAATATTTTATAATTTCTTGAGTATATAAGAGCAGAGTATCAGATGCTATGTGTAGCAGAATTTTTCTGTGGAGACCAGAAACACACCAGTCTACTCATGCTTGGAAGGAAACTCACCACACTCTAACATAATGACTGTACAAAATACAACTTGGTGAATAAGTGAATGATTATTGGGATCACCAATAATAGTTTGAGTGACAGATTTACAAGCTGTGGTTCTCAATCTTCCAAATGCTGAGATCCTTTAATATACCTCACAAGGTGAACCCCAAACGCAAAATTACATAGCTATAACTTCGTAGCTGTATTTTTGCTGCTGTTTTGAATGTATGCCCTAATGTATGATATGATACATTATATCATATATCATATAAATATATGATATGCAGGACATCTGATATGCAACTCCCTTTGGGTTGAGAACCACTGTGATGACTCAAAAGCAGCCGTGTCACAGAAAAGCCCACATTGAAGAAGTCCACCTTAAGAGGAACAAAGACTCATAAAAGATGCAAGCCTTGAGCTTTTTGCACAGCTTGTAGGCTGCTAGCTCCTCCTCATTCTGGCTCCTCAGACTATATTCTCCCTTTAGTTCCTCACTCTTATTTATGTCTCTGAAAAGGGGCCCTAAAAATGTGTCAAGTTTATATTCTCCCTGACATTTGAACTTTATTCATCATTTTAGGCTACTGATCCTTCCTTTCCATACTGAGAAAATATTTCAATTCAAAGGAAAGTGCCTTATAAGAGGTAAGACAGAATAAAAATATCTAAAAGTTGAATGGATATGTCTTTGGATCTTTCAAGCAATGATGAGTAGCAGATTAAAAAAAACATATAACCTATTTCAAATTTGGTAAGATTTGAAATGCAATTTAAACAATCTCCAGATATATTTCTGGGCTAAATAAAATCATTCTTCTATTCTTGAATAGTAGGTTAAGGCACTCAGTGAATACCTGGTTCACATAGTAGGCATAGAAAATATTCCTTTGGTGACTATTTAATTGTCCCTAAGATGGAACCAAACCTATACAATAATAACTTTTAAACACACAATGGGAACTAAGATGGCAAAGCAAAAGGCAGGCTGACTTCAAAGGCTTCCAGGGTAACACATGAAGTATTAGCATTTGTATTTGATAAGCAAAGAAGCTGACAGACAAAAATATATGTGGGGATGGGTAGGGACGCCGTGCATCTCAGGAAGCCAGTCCTGAGCAAGAATGGAGTGAAAGCAAGCCCAAATGCTGAAAATTTCATCCTGAGACAGGTAAGAATAGACCTGCATGTCCCAGCCCACATAATTCTTATAATTCCCACCACTGCCATTCTTGAGGTAGTTATGTGGCCTGGTGGTCAAATGACAGGTTAAACTCCCTCTCTCCCTATAAGGAAATGTCCAGCAAGCACCTGGAGTTTCTCTTCATGCAAATGAAGAATTGCCCGCACATTGACACTAGCCAATGCTGTACAATCACCCTCAAGACCCCTACGGACTCACCAAGGTTTATATAGCCCTTCTTGCCCCCAATAAAGAAGAACTATTTCCCCTAAGAACCATCTCCAGATAAATCTCTTCTTTCGCCTACACTCTGTCTAACTGAGTCTAACCTACCTGGCCTGACTAAGCTTCATTTCTTCCAGTCTGCCTGGTGCCTGGGTAGGGAAATATCCAAGAAATCAATGGAAATTTACAAACATACTTAAATCTGAGTTCTGAAAAGTTATCATTTCTATGCGTGAATGTCCTTATAGTAAGACTGAAAGAAAGAAGCAGAGGCTGATGAAAGCAAACATAATAAGAGCCCATTTGCCACCCTTATTCTGCATCAGTACAAGTAGCGACCAGCAGCAGCCAGGAACAGATAGGCATCTCCCAGCAATGGCTTCTGAAAGCACCTGAATGACACTGATATGGGTCCACACTACCTGAACAAAGATGAATTCTTAGTGCAAGACGTAGATGAGAAAAATATGTGGGCAAAACAGGTAGAAAACAGTATGGAGTAAGAATTCTGAGCAAAGATGCTTAGATTTCAAAGTGAAAACAAAGTAATTTTTTCTATGAGCTGAAGGGATTTGAAAACAGTTAAAAGGGGGGTAATAAATCTTAGAGATTGATTGCTATCTCCATTTGTTTAACTCCACCGAGACATGAAAAAAAAGATACATTTCCATCTGAAATGAAATACAACTTTAAACATGTCTGTAGGGTAATTTGTACATAATATCTGCCACATCATCAAAAACTTTGAGACACAAAGCTAAGCAAGATTAACTATTCTCTGTGAAGAGATAAAATGGCCAATTTAATCAAAGATAGGAATATTCATATTCTGATGGTACCTTCTGTAATTTAACAGTAATAAATAATGTAGAGAAATATTAATCCCTCAACATGGCTACACGGCTGCTCTGGCAAAATATCACATCTAAAGACCTTCTAAGTCTATGTTATCTGGCTGGAATACAGACACTCATTTAATGTCAGGATACAGAGACAAACAGAGCTCTGAGTTCAAGGCCAGCCTAGTGTATAACAAATTTCAGATTTAAAAAAAAATGCTTAGGACCTGGTTTTGTGGTACTTTCCTTTAATCACAGCACCAAGGAGACAGAAGCAGACCTATCTCCAAGTTCTAGACAAACACTTAGGTTGTGTCAGTGAGTTAAGGCACAGTGGAATGGAGTGGAGTTGATAGCAATTCATTTTGCAGACATGAGGCTGTTTTTACAGGGACAGTTTTATAGAGACAGACTACAGAGAAAACAAGCTAGACACAGGTGAAGATAAAACAAGCCAGATACTGAAAAGGAGCCAGAAGATTAGAACATATCTCCAAGTGAGTATGAGGCCAAGACTTTTTTTTTTTTTAACTTTGAAATATGCTAAGAATGTTTAATTTGTAGCCATCTGATTATCACTGAAATGCTTAGGTAAAATTGCTAAATCCTGGATTATTTTTTTTTTTTAAATCTCAAAGGCTTTGGCACAGTTTAAAAAACTTTCAGTTCAAATAGCCCCTGCAAATAGTACATGCGTTACCAATGGATGAGTGGGTGCTCAAAATGTCTTCATCCACCTCTAACAACTGCCACAAGGGAAAAATCTACCTCAGTTACTTTTCTATCTCAAAGCCCAGCCTAACCTGTAGAAAATGCATCCCGTAACATGCAGTGAGTCTTTAAAGCTCTAGACATGATATGATATGACAGGCATTGCCAGCCAGCACACAGTTACAATGTACAAGCCTAGAATGCAACCACCTCTGTGTTAAGAAAAAAGATGTGTGTTTCTTGCTGGTGAGTCAGAAGTGCCAGAGGAGATGTTCTATGTTCTAAATGCTTCAGCATATAAGAGAAAAGACAGCCAAGGGAATACTAAAGAGGTAGTGCCAACAAATTGTTGATAATTGAGCTAGGCCTTGAAAGAACATGAATTTCATTGTGTGTAATGAGGACTACATGGTAGATAGGCATAACATTGCATTCAGAGGGCTAACAAACCTATTTAGAATCATAATCATGGTATTTTAAAGAATTTGCAGTTGTTGCTTGAAAACAAATCTATGGGGATAAAGGATATTTTTCTATTTGTGTCTAGTTGGTTGTTGCATTGCTGGAATTTTGCTTAAGCAATAAATAGTAGAAACAAATATTGGTCTTTATTTTGTTAATTTTTTAAATAATCTGCTAATATGTTCCACGAAAAATATGGTTGTGAATGGGATGATAGCAAAAACATGGATACCAAGTAAATATCAGGAGGATTCCACAATGTTGAAATGATAAAGTATTATATGAGATTTAAGTAAGTTATACCAGAACCACAGTGTAAGAAGACAAATAGGGAACTGGTGGCAATTACCCATGCAGATTTACATTGAATAAAAAGTGTACTCCCTTCTCCACAAGAGGTCTTCCCTTGACGTTTTTATGTTAAAATAGGCCTCATCTATTTAAGAACTTTCAGCTATAGTCAACAAAAAGTGTATTATTTTAATTTCTTGATTGAATATAGTTTGTGTTGGAGAATTTTTTAATTATTATTTTTATTCTGGTTTGAGTTTCTTAGGAAGTAATTAGGACAAAGTTTTGACCCTGTTATGAGGGATGTAAAAAATTAAGAAAAAGAAAGTAAGAATGTAACCTTGACTGTGTTTCTATAATAAACAAAAAATATTAGAATTGACTATTGCTTCAATTCCCTATATATTAAATTAAATTAATTAAGAAAAAGCAATGCATTGTGAACCATTAATTTAGATGTTTTGAGACATCTATGCACTTGTTCCTTAATTTTTTATAGGAAAGGGGTTAACAGGATATCAGAAATAAAGAAAATGAATTAAAATTGAAATCACAGTAATGAAACTATTAAAAACATTTAAAAGTAATAAAATTGCTTTATCTATTCCATTTGAGAGGTCTTCAGTTCATTTAACTAGCTCAGAATTATTTCAATGTAATTCAATTTTATTAGAATCAAAACTACATTCAAGTAATAGGAAAATTGTTTTATTTTATTAAATTTAAGATAATATAACCTAAGTAACCATATAAATTACGTATTGAAATGATATTTTTTTACCTAAACAATGAGCAAAATGTAGTAAAAGATTGAGCCAGATATGAATTCAACTACTGCTTTAATAAAAATTGCTAGTAAGATAACTGAGTTTGTACAGTGGGTCTGTGTGTCTTGACAAGTAAAACTAATAAGTATAAGCCCTTTGTTTGAATATTAGCTTAAGAAAGTTATTGAGAAGTTACAAAAAAGCAATTGATAATTTTAAAATAGAAAGGATATGAGTGTAAAGAGTTTATAAGTATTATAAATCTGAATATTTCAAAGATTTTATATTTCAATATATATATGTCACAGTTAAGAATGTCAATATAATCCTAAGAAACAATGAGTAGCTTTTGATAAAGTATTCCATAAAACAGGTCTAAGAGATAGCTCAGTCTTAAGTATTCAAGCCAAGAGATATGCCATATTTCAAAACACAAAAAGAAGTGGACAGTGTTTTTGAGTAACAATAATGAAGTTTTTTCTCTGGCTTATTATCATAAATAGAGATAAAAGTCATCCCATACACTATCTGTACCTTCAGATTCTCTTTCTTATCACTACTACCTGTAAGAGAATAAAACTAAGATTCCTTCATTGATATGCTCCTGTGGTTTTTGTTTGGGCTTCAGATCTTCTTCATACCTTTGGAGAGTACAAGGGACCTCTCAACACAGCCTCTTGCTTCCTCTGTACCCTTCTGTTACAGTTTCTTGTGACTACCCATTTCTTTTCTTTTCTTTTTTTTTTTTTTATTGGATATTGTATTTATTTACATTTCAGATGTCATCCCTTTTCCCCATCCCCCACCAGAAAATCCCTATCCCATTCCCCACCCTCCTTTTTGCTTTTATACCATTTTTTAATTACATGCAAGTATTTAGGTCAGTTCTAGGTTGAGAAACTAGCAATACAATAGATACAAATATAGTCAAGGAACAAGCAAGACAAAATAAACATAAACAGTTAAAGATTAAGAAAGGCAATAAACATAGCTCCATGATCACTCCCCAGATCACTATTTCTAAGGGCTTATCAGAATGACCAAAGTATCTGAGCCTACTTCTCTGTCCTAGAGCAAAGTCATTTTCATGCCTGAAGACTACTTCTTTGTTCTAGCCTAAGATTTAGATTCCTGCCTGAAATTACTTCTTTGAGCCGCCCATTTTCTTGTCCTTGGCCAGTGTCAAATTCTTGCTAAGCAGCCCCAAAAGCTTTCTGCTTTCCCACCTTTTTTTATTTCATAAACAAGACTGAGCCTGACTTAGATTGTTCTGACAAGAATGACTTCCTTACCTGTTGTGGAATATGCATTATCAAAAGCAATGCACTTCTGTCTTATGTTGGTTAGGCTCTATGCAGAATCTTACCCGCCCTTGGCTTGCCAGCCTGTTAAATTAATAACTCTGTCTGGGAGTCCATTTTCAGTTTAAATGTAATTATTATAGCTACTCTCTGTAACCCCGAGGCCCTTTCCCCCAGTAATGTACACCAGTGTCTCTTTACTCCCTGGAAACTCCAGGAGATAACATTTTTACAAGCTCTACCTACTGTCCTTGCCCCTCATGTGCTTGTAAAACTACCAGTTTAAAAAATGCTTTCTAGCCCCTTAGGGGACACTCTTCTGGGTCACTCCAATCTCTAAAGAAGCAGAATATATCCACTCCTCATCTGTACATTCTTACCATATTAGTATCTCAGTTCACTCAATAAACTAAGGACTCTATGCTTTTCTCCAACACTTATACAGGGACTGTCAGTCAATAGCCCTTCCCCCTGGAATAAGCCTGGAGTTATTGATATGTTCTATTGAGTTGGCAGCAGGTGGGTTGAGTCATAGCCTCTGTCTATCTCATCAGATCTCCACTTAGATAAGGAACACCATCCAATATTCTGTCAGTCCTGGTGCTGATCCAAAACAAGCTCACTTCACTTCCCTGCATTCAGTGGTTCTGCAAAAGCTAAAGATTCCTGCTGATAGGAGAAAAAGAGGTTTTTGTCTCTCTTCTCAATGAAGAATGCTTTAGGTTGTAAACTAGTTAGACCAGGTAGAAGAGTGGATTAAAAACTGACATGACCTGGTAAGTGGAACATGCACTCTGAGGGTAACCCCAATATACAGTGCTCACTATAGTCTCCTGTGAGTTCATGGCTTAATCCTCTCCTTAGCCTCTGACCTCTATTTCCTCATAGTAACGACTGCCTCTTGTCTCTTAAGTTTTTTTTTTTTTTTCAGAAACAAATTAATGAGCTGACTCAGTGATCAATTGGTCAGCCAGGGGCTCCTAATACAATTCCCTCAGGTCTGCTAGCATCATTGCACACTTGAGTCCCTGCTTGGGACCAGCATTTAAAGCCTTCAATTTTCCAGATTCCCTACATAAGAGTCAGTATCTTAGGAGGACAACCCTCATCCCTTGTCATCAATAAAATGGTGGAATATTAGATTCCCAATGTGGGCAACAATAAGACAATGCTGACAGCAATATTTTAGGGTTCTGGGTGTTCCACCTACTATTCATTTTGCTAGATGACTTGTTCTTTCTGGCAAAAGGAACACTAAAGCATTCCTAGGAAGACTTTTACAGCAGT
Source organism: Arvicanthis niloticus (assembly GCF_011762505.2). Taxonomy (NCBI): domain Eukaryota; kingdom Metazoa; phylum Chordata; class Mammalia; order Rodentia; family Muridae; genus Arvicanthis; species Arvicanthis niloticus. The sequence goes on from NC_047669.1 coordinate 54,440,773, forward strand.
CAAAACCTAAGTACTTCCAGTCATAATATATAGTCTGTCCTCAACCTGACAGGGTCCCCATGCTAACGGCCTGGTTGCTGTAGCATATCTTCCAACTGTCATTTATCTCCATAGAACCCAGAAAGTTCTTGCAGCTGGACTCGATATCCTTGAAGGTAGCATAGTACATCATCAATCATCATCATCATCATCAACAACAACAACATCACCATCATCATCATCAACAACAACAACATTATCACCATCATCATCATCACCACCACCATCCTCACCACCATCATCATCATCTTTTGGCTATGTTCAGTGATTTCTTGCTGTGCCTAACTCTGTGACTTTACCCAAGAATTGTTAAAAAACAAAAAACAAAAAAAAAACCAAACAAAACTAACAGTCACCTGTTATGAACCTATGTTATTGTGAACCTTACTAGAGAGGTAGGAAACTTTTTAACTACATTATTTAAAAAGAACTTTATAAGAGCAGCTCAAAATGACTTTGACTGCTTGGTAACTAATCATCGAATAGTTTCTAAATTTTCATTCTTCAGGAGCTGAAGACCAGATAATCTTGAGTTCTTGAGCAGACTGGGCAATGCAACATCATTCTATCATAACAAAAATATATAAAGATATACATGTAACATTACTATCTAAAACCAATTATTTAGTAACATTTTAAGCAACATTGATTTACATGGAGATAATTTAAGATTATGATAAGTAAAATTATTTTATACATGCATATAAGCTAAAAGGGAACAGTTAAATTATTAGACTAAGTATTACAAAATAGTGTGAAAATGAACATAGAGTGCAAAGACTTCAGAAACTCATCCACTAAGTTCTTTTGATTGTCTCACTATGATCCCTGGTAGCCTGAACGTGATATTAGTATAGACTTGTGACAGGACAATTTGCATCAAACCTCTTCTGAGCTTTTTGTTGTTAGCCATAACTCACAGAATTAGGATAGTGTGTACACTGAAGAACCAACCACTTTGATCAGAGGGTAAAGGTGATGACAACACAGATGAAACTCCTTGCCATCTCCAGGATACTTTGACTAGATCGGGGAAAGAATCTCATCTCCAAATTATGAAAATTACTCAGATATTACAATCAGAAATTACTAAGATTACATTAGGCTGAGAAATCCACATCCATTCATGTTTGCACTATATTCAACAGTATGCTATCTGTAGTTTGAAACTTTAAGTTGAAAAAAGCCCAATTTTTGAATTTCCAGTCAATCAGGTGAAATTTTACACTATAACATTTATAAAAATATCATTAAGTCTGTTTGAAATAGGTAATATTATTCAATATAAAACATTCTGTGAGTTATTTTGTATATTTACAAATGGGCGTGTGTGCTTTGGTGGTGCATCTGTCTTTCAGTCAAATATAGTTCTAGAATCAACTCCCTCAGTCATGTGCCTATAAGGAAAGGCAGTGAAGTAATTGGTTCATTAAAAATTATACAGTCAGCATTTTGGAACTTCATTTTTATCTCTAAAGTTTAACTTACATTTGTAGTTATGGGTGTGTGTGTGTGTGTGTGTGTGTGTGTGTGTGTGTGTGTGTGTGTGTGTTATATGTTCCCTAAGTGTGCAGGTAACATTAGGGGCTGGAAGAATATATAGAATCCACTGAGAATGGAATCATAGGCAATAGCTACAAATCTGATATGAATCCTGGAAGGTTTTTTTTCAGTAGCAGTATGCACTCTTATGTGCTGATGCATTCTTCTAGCACCTTAATTTGTGTTTTCATGAATCATATTATTTACTATAATACACACATACATGCACACACACAATTCCCACTAGAAAAATATGGAAACCATTCACCATCCTACCATAAGTGGAAGTAACACAGTAACATAATACAAACCACTGTCTTTCTATGAAATATTTATAAATATCAGCTTCAGATCAGTATCCAACTATGTATAATGGTCTTTTCATATGCACTATGTCTGCCTCATCAATTTTTCTCATCTATGCATGGAAGTTTCATGTCTATTTATGACACTGATGATTTTTCTGTTTCCTGCATCCAGTATATAAATTCACCAAATCAAATACAAAGCCAGAAGAAATTCAAATCTCTTCCCTCCCTCTTCTTTTTCCAAACCAATCCCCAAAACAGTGTACCTACTATTTATTGTTCTGCTTCACTGTCATAGAAAGACTTTCTCTCTTCATATCAAGAACAAATGCATCCAGACACATTTTAAATGATAGCAAAATTCTACATTCTCTCTTTTGCTGTGATCCCTTCACAAATGGATATTCATATTTTTTTAAATTAGTCATTATTAAAATTTGGAAGCACCCTGTGAAATTGTGCTCATTATATATTAGTTACCAAATTGATGTGTGTGGTAAAGTAGAAAAGCCTCAGGTTGCAGGTTGCATGAAATGGCTGTATTCCTTCCAAATTGAGATAGCTTGGATTTATCATGAACAAGCTTCTCAATTTCAAGAAAACATATTCAAGAGACAAGCAATCCTCAATGAATTTAATTAATTTATTGCACAGCTGGGTGACCCAGGCAGGAGGCTTACTCTGATTTATATCTTGTGGTCCATGGGACTCAGTGAACGAAGCTTTGAATGAAGCATCTACTTACAGGGCTTCCTTAACTCACAATTCTAGATTTACAAAGAGAGGGAAAAACAAGGCCTAGTATGCTTTCTATATGGGTACCCAACTCTGTTATTCTTATCACAGTTAGCAGTAACTCTTGGAGACAATAAGAAAGGGAAATGTGTTGCAGAAAATATCCCCAGATCACAATCTATTTTGGACCAAGATTGTGCATTTCACATGTCCCATGACTGCTTTAGGTCTTATCAAATAACTAAATCACTCTGCAGCAGCATTAAGTTATATCCATGATTCACTTGACTATCACTGGGAGAGTAAAACCATAAGAAGGATAGTCACTTCTGTCTGAATTAATGGCCTGATACAGCTTCTAAGCCATGTGTGTGAGAAGTTACTTAATTTACACTCCAATAGTCCTTGCTTTCTATCCAAAATTCTCTACATTCACACCTGATGTATTTAGATATAACAGATGAAATAGACAATCACACATTTTGGGCTGTTCTAAAAGAAAGTTTAGAACCGTTGCTATGGAGATATTAGCATTCACCAGCCAAATCACCCTTATGTACATTATATAACTGAGTTCCCTCTACACAATGTAGGCCATGAAGAGAGACTGTCTAAAGGCTACTCCTTGTTGAGTTGCTGCCACAAGGACCCTTTTCTTCCCTGTAATACAGTGCCACCATGCTGCATCACATATCAACTGAAATTTGTTTTAACATATTGATGCAGTCTACCACACAATCACTTAAGTTGAACATGGCATATTCAGTTTCTTACCATGTAACAAGCACCTGACCTGCATGTTACAATGAAAGCTCATTTACATTTATGTATTCTTTGATATTGGGAACATGTGTACAAGTTACTGTTGGTAACTTCCAAGCTGTCCCTTTAACTGTCTAGTGGTCATCCTTACCATGTTTAATTTGTAGGAAGAAGCCCATCACTTGATGCAAATATAAGAGAACCTGTGAGTAGCTATTTCATTGTATTGTGGCTAGTTTGATGCAATATTCATGTTTCATTTCAGGAAAAATAAGTGGATGCATAGGGGCTAGGGCATGTATAGAGTCTACAGAAATGGCTTAGTTATCTGTTCTTTCTGTGGTGGTGAGATAGGGTTTGTGTTGTCCTGTGTGATGGGGTACTAGGAGGACAGTTGATGTTGCAATATAAAGTGAATAAACGAACAAACAAAAGAATGTCATATTACCTATAAGCATGTCTGAAATTTTTGCCATGATTTACATGTGTATGTGTGTGGGGCGGTGGGCTTATACCAGCTGGGTGCTTGGTCAAGCATGAGCTTGGTACCCCGGAACCCCGGAACCTTATTGGAAGGCAGGAGTTCAGCTCTACTCCCAGGCCCTGGTTCTTTTCATTTAGCTTCAGCCCTCTAACAACCACTCCTATAGAGAGGTCTATGGCCAACAGTCAAGAGGAACAGGCCTCAGGCCCTAGAGAGATTTACATACTAATGAGGTACCTGAAGGCCAGAGGGTGGAACCAATTAAACTTTCTTCCCCAGCCCCTCCCCCTTTCTCCCTCCCTATTTAACTCAGGTCTGCCCTGGGTTTGGGGGGTGGGGGGAGTACATCTAGATCCATCCACCATCCACCATGACGTTAAAGCCTGCAAAAACCCATGGACCTTCTCGTGTCATTGGAACCCATTGCCATGTTCCCAGCCAACTACCCACAGCCTGGTGTGAGGAACCCTGTATCTCCAGCCACAATGACCTGCATATGTGTGTAGATAAGTTTGTATGTTTATGTACATGAATGCAGAGGCAAAAGGTTGAGGTCAGGAATCTACCATGCTCTATTGTTCTTTGTACCTTACTCATCAAGGCTTGGAAGTCTCAAAACTCACCTGAATGATTAGGCCTGATAGCTAGTTTGTCTGGTGATCCTCTGTTTCTACCTTCAGTGGCATGAATTATAGACAGGCAAGCATGCCCCAGCAAGCATTTATATGTATTTCTGGGAATCTTATCTTGGGACTTCATGCTTCTTTGGAAGTCATACCAACACCTAAGCTATCTCCTTATCCCATGTCTCTGACTCATGAGCTTTACGAAACAACAAAGATGTAAAACTTCCTACATCAGGTTCCTTGTCTGTATGCAAAGTTAGACATTTGTTCATGTTCAACACTCTTCTTGAGAAATGTCTGGGTTCAATTTTTAACCCTATATTCTCTCGTTCATGGGATCTGTTGAGTCATTCATTAAAAAGAATTATTTTGTTTCGTTGAGACAGAGGTGTATTCTGTAGTGCAGGCACTGAACTTTGGATGATACTCTTCTTGTCTTAGCTTGCAGAGGGCTGGGTTACCAAAAGTGTACAACCATGCTCGGATTAAATTTTCATAATTCTATTGCTAGAGTTTGCTAAGGTAGGAAAAGAAATTAAGGTCACCATGTTACTTAAGCTGCTTACATTTGGTAATATTTGGTTTCTGTCACTGTCCAGTAGCAATTGGGGACCATTCAAAAGTAGAATATTTGGTTACATTTTATGCATCTGATATGTTCAAATATTGGACTGGCATACTCTAGTGGAAGTTTTCTATTGCAGCAGACTTCAGTAGTCATGGGTTTACAGCTTTAATTCAAAGAGGCTTGAAGCTTCTCAGCTGTGCTTATCTGTCTCCCCATGCCTTATTTCTTATTTTCCCTTGGACACATCAGGGTCTATCAGATTATTTATTGGCACATATCTCTGGCTCTCAGTAAATGTCTGTGACTTACTGGGCCAAATCTATAAGTTAATATGTCCCTTCCAGGAGAGATGGGAAGAAAGCCCAGGCAGCCTCCAGAAGCTGTGCTTTCAAATGAGATTTTACATTCCCTATGAAGTAAAGTACACAAAATCCATTTTATAGTTATTATTGAAAAGTACCAAGCCAAAATTGAGAGAAGATGCTTTGTTTAAAACACGTCAGAGAAGTGGTTTTTGAACTAATAAAGTTTCTCAAAATATGACTTCAATTTTTCCTTTTTCTTAGTGTGAAAAAATCTTTTATAAAATTTCTATAGTGTATCCAGTATTTGACCAATTCTAATGTTCAATTATACCAGGATTTGTTTGATCCACTTGTTTTCACAGATGCAGTTTTGTGGAGTTCGCTCACTATTGATCGACTTTCTTGGGGCTAAAACTGAGGGTTAGCACTCACATTTGTTTCACATACTTCAGCATAATTGATTATGCTTACCTTTCATGAAGCATAATTTTTAATGGCATCATGCTCTCCTGTTTTTGTTTGTGTTTGCCTTTTTTATTTCACTTCACACCTTAGATTCTCCTTTGCTGGGTTTTTGTAACTGCACTATAACTAACAAAGTGAATTGTTGAAATCATCAAAGACTCACTCTGAAGCCAACGTCATGCTTCACTTTATTCACTCTGAACTAAAATCCAAGTAATTTACTTACTATCTGATTTTATAGCTCCATAAGTGGTTCCTTCAGAATAATTTACACTTATGCATTTAATTTTTAACTAATGATTTCTCTTCCTTTGATAATTTAAACTTCATAAAATTAGGGGTCATGTCCTTCCAGATAACTGATTTTAAGTGTTTACCACTAATCTTAGGATATATAATAACACCATAAGACATATGTTGAATAGTGAGTGGATTAATATATAACCTAGTGTCCTTTGTTTTCTGGGGATACACAAACTTTTTTATTAGAATATTTATGTATGCAATCAAAGTACTATCACAAGCAATAAATCCAAGTATATGATTTTATTACTTCTAGCCCTTTAAACATGAAACTTTTTCAAGATCTATATGTTATATTTTTAAGCTAAAATCTCATTCTTTAAAACCCATAACTTAGAAATAAATCTTTTTCCCTAAATAACCTCATTTCTTTTATTCCCAAGAGCTAATTCATACTATGTGAAATGCTCTCGGACTAGCAGAAAGTGAAAATTGTCTTCTATTCCTTTGGTTTACCAAAGATAATCACACACACACACACACACACACACACACACACACACACACACTGTGGCATGTGTGCCTGAACGGCTTCCTACTGACTACATGCAATGTTAAGAAAAAACAATCAAAAGCTTAACTTTATCATCTATTTAAAACACTTCAATGACTTTGCATTTTACTATGGATAAAAAAAAAAGACTAATACCAAACCTATGTTTTGAATGATCATTATTGCTCTTAATATTTTATGTATTTTATTCCATTCTGCTTTTTCCTATAGGTTTCAAGGCAAACTAACATGCGTTCAGTTTTAAAGTTTTCTATAACAATCTCTTTTACAAACTGTCTTTGTGCACAGTTACTTTTGTTTTTAATGAGTAATAAATTATATCTTTGATAACAATTTAATCATTTTTGGTTAAATAAGAATATCACATATCCTGAGTGATCATTAAATATTTGTCAAATGAACCCAAGTATATCAAACGAAATAAACAATATGTGTTCCAGATTTACAAGGATGGCTTAACTGTTCATCAAAAGAGGAAGAAATTGAGATGTTTGATACAAAAGGGAGAAACACATGGATTTTCAATATCACACAGAAGACAAGCAAGACAAAATACAATAAAGAGTCTTAAGAAAGAGTGATAGTTCTGAGCTCTGGCAAAACAACATCACTAGGGAACAGAATTATTGGATATGTGTGCTTTATTGCTGAATGACTGCAGGTAAACTTCCTTTGAAATGCTGTATAACACAACTCAGAAGGAATTTAGATTTAGATGGAAAATGAACCAGCAAAAAACAATTCATACATTATTTTCTTATTTATTTTATTTATTTATTTATAATACCCCCTCCCGGTCCCCCATCCCAGAGTTCTTCACCTCTCTCTCCCCTTCTCTTTGCTTCTGAGAGGGTCCTTCTACTTACCCCCTTCACTGGGGCAACAAGTGCCCAGAATTAGGCACATTCTCTCTGACTGAGGCAAGACAAGTCAGTCCTCTGCTGGGCTTTGGACCAGTCCTACTACGCTCTTTGATTGGTGGCTTAGTCTTTGGGAGCTCCCAGGGGTTCAGGTTAGTTGACAGTGTTGGTCTTTCTATGAGGTTGCTTTTCCCTTTCAGCTCCTTCAGTTCTTCCCCTAATTCTTCCATAGGGGTTCCAGAACTCATTCCAATGGCTGGCTGTTAGAATCTGTCTCAGTCAGCAGCTGGTAAAGCCTCTCAGAGAATAGCCCTGTTAGGGTGTGGTCTCCAAGTACAACTTAGCATTAGTAATAGTGTCAAAGTATAGTGCTCACACATGGGATATATCTTAAGTTGGGCCACTCACTGGTCAGCCATTTCTTCAGTCTCCGCTCTATTTTCGTTCCAGCATTTATTTTAGACAGGAACATTTCTGGGTCAAAATTTGAAGGTGGGTTGGTGTCCTCATGCCTTCTCTGGGGGCACTGTCTAATTACTGGAGTTGGTCTCTTCAGGACCCATCTTCCCATTGTTGAACATGTTGGTTAAGGTCACCACAATGAGTCCTGGGAGCCTTTCACATCCCAGGTCTCTGCAACTTTGTAGAGGTTCCCCTACCTTTTATTCATTCTCCTGATCCTCTTGGATTGTCTCCTGTCTTTCCCCATACCTGATCCTGCCCTCTTTCCCCTTTCTCCATCTCTCTCCCATCCATGTCCCTCCATCCCTCTGCCACCCATGATTAATGTGTTCCCCTTCTAAATAAGACTGAATCATCCTGACTTGGGCCTTCCATCTCTTTTAACTTCTTGGGTCTGTGGATTGTATCATGGGTATTTTGTACTTTGGGGCTAAAAATGACTTATCAGTGAGTATATACCATAACTGTCTGCTTGGGTCTGGGTCACCTCACTCAGGATATTTTCTAGTTCCATCCACTTGTCTGCAAACTTATAAATGAGTAAATACAATGTATTTTGATCAACTCAACGATGCAGAGATCAATGTACGTTACTCTCACCTAAAATTGTCCCTTAATAATCATTCACCCCTTTTGGCATCCTCATCAAAACTCCTTGACCTCACATTTCTCTTATTTTTACAATTATAATTAGTTTCCCTTAAACAAAATAGCTAAACTAGTGTTTCTTATATGTGTATGGGTATAGAACCATCACCTGGAACATGGGCAGGATACAATGGCAGACACTGCTAAATAAAACTTACTAATACTTTCACAGCAATCATCATCTGCCAAACGTTCTCCGATTGAAGTACTCAACGCCACCCAATGACTCAAGTTTCATTTATTTAAATGCCCATTAACATCGGTATTTCAACCATGAATATAAGACATGAGTGGTTTTACACACACACACACACACACACACACACACACACATACATCCACACACACACATAATGACAATATTGTCATAATGGTATATAGGATTCAATGAAGGTTTTAAATTGTTTGTTCAGAATTGGGAACTGCACTTACCAATCATCTTAGATGGAACTGAGGAAGCTTCTGCGCCAGAACAAGGTGCATTGTCATCCATGATTACAATATGATAACAGCTTCTGTCCATGGAGTTTATGAACCAGTTTGTCCCAGATACAAGTTTCCCACTATAGTTTTTTCTAATTTCTGTACTTTCATAGATTCAAGAGTTAGGCATGTTCTCTGGGTGAGTTTTGACCTTAATAAATGTCATGGATTATTTATTTTTCTATAAAGGACACTCAAAACCTTATCAACAATAAGACTACTTGGTTTTCTTGCTGCTCATAGTTTCTCTAGTCAGTCAGTTTTAATGCTTTTGTTTTCATTTTTTTAATTTGATATATGAATACTGTGTTTACCTCATTTCAGCCCCTTATGTTTTCTCTTGAACTGGTTTCTTGTTTTCCCCCATTCCTACTCAAATTTATGGCCTATTCTTTAACTATTGTTGTTTTATATATATAAATGTATTTGCATATATATATATTCATAGCATATGTGTTTAGGACTGACCACTTGAAAAAGGATAACCTACCAGGGAACTTTTGTCTGGAGTATACTGTTTATCTCTCTTAACAGCTGTGCACTTAGCAGTGGAGTCTCTTGCAAAATTTCCTTCATTCACATTGGAATGTTAGCTGGCATTATCATTGTGTCAGTCTTGTTTAGGAGAGCATATTGTGGAGATTTCCTGGGGGAGTCTCATAGTTGTATGTAGAAAACATTATCTCAACCAGATGTCTTCTAACTCCTACATTCTCTCCACATCCTTTTTCATGCTGCTATTGTGTTGTAGATGTATAAGTTCAGGTTGGGCACTGCACTGTCAGCATTTTCTCTACATTTCGATCAGTGTATCTTTCTGTTATGATTATCATGTATTGCAAAAACAAAACTAAACTTCTGTAATGAGTGGTTGGAACTACATTTGAAAGATAAGGATAAACATTTAGAATACTGTTAGGAATTATACTGGATAAGAAAGCTCTTAGGCATAGAGTCTATTCTAAGGTACCTGAGCTCACCATCTACCCAAGTTTGGTTATAGTTTCCAATTTCAGACATGAATTCCCTCCTATTGAATGGGCTTAAAGTTCATTTATACAGTTTTTGATTATCTCCAGGATATAAACATTGCTATAATTTCTTTCAATAATTCCCATTTACATTTATCAGTACATAAGACTGCATCATTCTACCTCCCCCATCTTTTTACACATCTTCTTGAACTTTAATCATTTTTACCATTTTAAAAAGTGGAATATGCCCAACTATTCTTTGATTTTTAAAGTTTAGAGCTTATAGATGGTATTAGTTGGACTAATCTCACAATTGTGAAAAATATAGTAGAATGAGGAGTAACAATGGGATAATGAAGACCATAAGAGAGTCCATATCATTAACTAAATTGTTTATAATCTCTGACACAACTGTGGTTCCCCCCCAAATTATAATAGTGCTATAAAGTAATACCATTGATGACAGAGTAGACAGAGTAATAAAAATTTTAAAATGCTACATGAAAGGAAACAATTTTACAGAACATCATTCTTAAATCTTTTGAATCAGGACCAAAAGTCACCTGAGGAAGTTAAGGCTCTGTAGTTTTAATTATTTAGATTATATTACTATATTCAGACAATGGAACTAAGCACTATTCACTGATTTTTTTAAACAAGTGAAGAATAAACAGTGATTTAAATGTTTCTGCCAATAGTAAGAGCAAAAAGAAAGAAGACATTATAAGTTTTAATAGAAATTAACCATGGAGGAAATATCAGGAAGACAAAGTGAAAAAAGCAAAATAAATTTCTTTGATTTGCACTTTATACCTAGATCGATTTAATCAAATGAACATATGTCATTACCTAGAGGCCTTAATACTATACACATAATAATGGAAAAATCAAGATTACATTACTTACAAGTCTGGGTATTGGTAAATTCAAAATCAAAGTATTATAAGTACATATTATAAGCAAATATGTTGTCTGGTATTACTCCTGTTTAACAAGTGGCTATTTTCTCATTGTATCCCTGGGTGATGGGGAGACAAATAGAAATAACACTTCTCTAGAGCTTTTTGTTAAAAGACACTGAATACTTTCTTTAAGACCTACCATCAAGATACAATTACTTTTTATATTTCCCATCTCCAAACATTAATATAGAAGAATTACATTTCAGCATGAGTATAGCAAACTATATTCAATACATGATGTTTTATACTCAGTACAAAACATAAATGCTTTTAATTTAGGTTGCTATAAGGGCAACTTTGGGGCAATGGAACAGGCAGCCTTTGGGAGCTAGGAGGTTGGAGGACCCTCCAGAATGTACCAGAGACCTGGGAGGTGAGAGACTATCAGAATTCAAAGGGAGGGACCTTAGACAAAATGCCCATCAGAGGGGAGCGGAAACTTGTACAGCCCACCTCCAGCAGAAAGACAGGGCATCAAGTGAGAGATGGGGTTGCCATCCCACAGTCAAACTCTGACTCATAATGTTCCTGTTTGAAAGAACTGCAGGGATGGAAATAGAGAGGAGTCTGAGGAAAAGAAGGTCCAGTGACAGGCCCAAAGTGGGATCCAGCTCAAGGGATGGCCCCAAGGCCCGACACTATTACTGAGGCTATGGAGCTCTCACAAAAAGGGACCTATTATGACTGCCCTCTGAAAGACCCAACAAGCAGCTGAGTCAGATGCAGATATTTGCACCCAACCAATGGACTGAAACTGCTGACCCTTGTAGTTGAATTAGGGAAAAGCTGGAAGAAGTTGAGGAGGGCAACTCTGTAGGAGGACTAGCATTCTCAATTAACCTGAACCCCCGAGATGTCTCAAACACTGGACCACCAAACGGGCAGCATACACCAGCTGATATGAGTCCCCCCAACACATATACAGCAGAAGACTGCCAGGTCTGGACTCAGAGAAGATGCACCTAACCCTCAAGGGATTGGAGGCTCCAGGAAGTTTAGAGGTCCAGTGGGGTGGATAGTGGGGACATACAAGGGGATGGGGAAGAGGTATGAGATGGGGAACAGTCAGAGGGCAAACCAGGAGGAGAATAAAATCTGGAGTGTAAAAAAAAAAGATTAAATAAAGTTGAAAAAAATGATCTGAAACTATAATACAATTGCCACGTAATTCATCTTATTATGAATCTTCAGTGATTTACGTATGTTTGACAAAAGTAAACACATAAATGTTAGCAAAGTCTCTAAAATATTAGCTTCATCTTAAATGTCTCTGTTTTCTTTGTGCCAACTGCTACATATTTTTTTCCTCTGTGATACTATGTTTTTCTAGAAGCCTGTGATATTAAAACCGTTCTTTACCTTTAATACCATGTCAAAATATATTGGTTCTATCCTTCTATTTTATTAGGAGTCCAAGTACCACTCAACCTGATCTGAACATTCAAGTGACATTTCATTGGAGTAGGCTTTCGGAAAAAATGGAAGCAATTTTAAAAAACACATATTAATAGGGTCATACATGGATACATTATCTCTTTAGGCTCGTATAATACGATATAAGCCTAATGAGGTAAGATAGTGAGTGAATAAGTGTGTTCCTGTAACAATATTTATATTTTCAACACAAAGTATGATATCATACCAAACATTTAAATGACTCATTCCTGTATAATAGTCAGTTAATATCCATCAATAACCATTACATAATATATGTACACCAGATATTTTCTCATGTGAACATTTATATTATACAAACTGTTAAATATTACTCTCACATGAAAACAATGTGCTGCTTAAAATTTTAATTACATGAATTTGAAGTAAATTAAAACTTCTCAATAAGGGATTTTATAAATGCAGATGTATCTATATTATATTGTCTGAAATTGAAATCTAGATATCTTAAAATATCCTTTTAAGTATATTTTTCATTGTTTGTAGTTGCCCTTCCAACCGATTTGTCTTATATAACACAAACTGAATATAATAATTGAAGGATCTTATTCTACTTCTGATTTTCAACTTCCATAACTTAAACTTTTCATATACATTGTTTCATGCAAGTGCTATCTTGCTCTGACCATAAACAATAATATCTGGTGTGATCAAGGTGATATGACTGTAAGGGTATAAGTGATCTGAAGATGGAAATGGAAACATCGAGAGCTCTAACACTAGGAAAGAAAAATGAGATTATTAGACACAAGGGAGGAAGAATGAGGGTAAAAGAACAGAAAGACTGTTTGTAAAAGACATAAGGAACCATTACTTGTAACTATCTGGTAAAATACTCTTAATACATGTAAGATGGTGAGTACACATACATATAATTGTCTTGGGATTCTATTACTGTGAAGAGACATGTTCACAGCAACTCTTATAAAGGAGTACATTTAATTGGAGCTGGCTTACAATTCAGAGACTTAATCCATTAACATCAGTGTGGGGAGCATGGCAGCACACAGATAAACAGGGTGCTGGACAGGTAGCTGAGAGTTCTACATCAGGATCTGCAGACAGCAGGAAAGAACAGCAAGTCATTTAGTCTGGCTTAAGCTTCTGAAACCTCAAACCACACCCTCCACTAACATACTTCCCTATTATGGGAGCCATTTTCATTCAAACCACAATAGTTCAAATAAAAAAGCCCAATCTGGGCTAATAATTCCCTGAAGAGCAATAGACCATGTAATACAAACCTCATCAAGTATAAAAATCCCACTTTTGCTTTGTTGATAAGCATTATCGAAGATATCTCCCCACAAAATATTATAGGTTATTATTAAATTGCCTTTGATCCCTCACTGTCCTCCTAGAGGTAGAAAGTAAGTCCTTATAGTTGAAGACACCATGCATTTCCAACAATGGTTCCAAAGACAATGGAGCTGGAGTGGACTTAAAAACCACCTTCCAGTGGTGTCATGCCATCTTCCAACACATGGAAACAAGCAACAATTCTATCCTGCTTTGATGTCTATGGGCAACAACAACATTGATTATGACACAATAATCTTAAAGGTGCAGTAAAAGTATATATACTTTGGTGGTAATCAATAGCTTTGTATTTGGATTTATGACAGTTTCAAAAAGAAAGAAATTATGCCTTGTAGTGCAAGAGTAGCCATTACCCAAGGATTGTTGAGTCACAACTCCAGAGGAAGACCCTACAAATGGCCCCTTATTATATCAACATAATTCTCAAATGTATTTTAAATGTTTGTAACCATAAACTATGGTAGTCCTTACCTCTCATAAAGGCAACTTCTCTTTGAAACAGACCAAGACCCTTAGACATAACAGAAACAAACAAACAAACAAACAAACAAAAAAAACACAAAGAAATGCTGAATGCTAGAGCCTAGTCTGAACTGCTAGTGGGAATATTGTAAGAGATGGGGGCGGAGAATAGGGATTTCACTTTGATATTTTGTTTCATAGAAATATTAGATGCTTCGCATATGGCCCCAACGTCTCTGCTAAACATGACCTGGAAAATATGCATACCAATAGACAGTCTAATACAGAACAAGAAAACTCAGGAGACCTCAATCTCAGACAAAGTACTACAGTGACTAAGGATTGCTTAAGTCTGAAGAAATATTCTTCCTCAGGGAAAAATAGGCAACTGGTTATGAAATACCAAATGTTTAACCTCAAAAACATACATGAAAAGTTACCAACAACAGACTGAGCAGGTTATATTGATGTATTTAGGAGAACAATCAAATACATACATGCGGGTGCACACACAAAGACACTCAGGTACACATGCACAAACACACACACATATAGTCATGTGACAACAATTAAAGAAAAAGAGAATATGAATTTGAAAAAGAAAACTGAGGGATTACATAGAAGTGCTCAGAAGGAAGAAAGAGAAGAATGAAATGATGTAATTATTAAAAACAAACCCCAAAACAACAAAACAAAACAAACAACAAAAACAAAAGCTCACCCAAAGAAAGTGCACACTTCTATTCTCAATCTCTGGAGGTCTATGCTATATTATGGAACTGACTCCCAGGAAAACTTCCTTAAACTCTGCCTCTTTTGACCAAAATAGCTACTCAAGATGGAAGGATACATACATGATGAGAAGAGAGAAACTTTTTCAGCGAAGATTTTTGAGATGTACTAACCTAAAGCAGCAGTTTCCAAGGTTCTTGATTGGAAACCTTTGTACACAATATCCTTGTATACCAATGTAAGTTTTATTTCTAAGGTTTATATTTATTAAGATTTGCAACATGACAAATTAATACAAAAGATCTACTATTTATTTACTCTTTCAAAATAAAAAACTAAGCAATTATACATAAGCATAAAAACATTGAAACAAATTAAATAATAGTTTTACACTTTAACAATGTTATATGTATGCCTTAAGTATTAAGTGTAAATATTATATTATTTTTTTGAGTTGATAAAATCGAATAGGCTGGGAGTCATATTTTTTTCCCATGAAGTCCTATCTAGCACTATTATGCATTTGGCCTAAATAAACAATGCTTCAACATGTACATGGGAGCCAATTAGAAGATATATAACACTGGAGAGTAGAATTTCTCAAAGGTGTTATTGCATCTAGAATGGGGGAATTATAGTTTTATGGACATTGAAGCTGAGGTAAAATTTCATAGTAACTAACCTTTATTATATAGCTAATTTATTGCTAGGAACTGCAATCTTTCAACATTGTAAGGGATTTACTTAGCATATCAGTGAAGAATCAATCTGTAGACAGAATTTGTTTGAGTCTTTTGGTTGAGATTTGGAAATGGGTCATTATTTACTACATTCTAATACCTTCACATGCATATATATGTATATGTGATAAATTTGACCATATGATGAATTTGTCCATAATTCTATCTGAAGTAAAGTCAGTCAGTGTTCAGAGTTTTGAAAAATTACTCTAACAACCTAATTCTTTATATATATGCCAAACCATTTTATCAATACTTACGAATTTATATTAAGATCTGAGTTGAAATAAAATGTGTTATTTGGACCCACTTAAAGATATGTTATATTTGTCCATTACCATATTAATCAGTTTGTCATATTAATTAACATTTAGACATGCAATATTTCAAAGGTGTATAAAATATGACAGTGTAAAACTTCAGTCAAAAATGTTAAGTGTAAAGAAAATTTTCTTTCACATTTTTTCCATTTAAGTGTCCATCAGCCCCATAAATTTTCCCTTTACTCAAAGAAGACTAAGTTGAATATTAGAAATTAAATCATTATATATTCAGTGGTTAGATGTACCATGTGGTTTAATAAGATTTTTGCTGCCAGTATTTTTCACTAGCCTACAAAACCATAGTAGCAAGTAGAAAATGCCATGTCTATTTCCTAAAAATATTATAAGCAGATTGTGGAAAATTATTAGGTATAAAAAATTTAAAACCTCACTCATTTACCAATATCTATGGGAAGTTGTTTTTTTCTTTCTATTTTAGTTGTCTTGTTTCTATTTTTAAAATGGCATAAGAAACTTAAGGAAGGAAAATTTATTTTGCACCATAGTTTGAGGATATATCCTATTGTGTCAGAGAAGAGACAGCAGCAGGAGATTCTGGTGGCTAATTTCATTCATTCCTGAATTATAGAAAAAGAGCAGTGACAACTAGGTCTCCGCTCACTTTTTATTCAATCTAGGTGCCCAGTCCTCAGAACACTGCCAACCCAGGTTGATATGGATCCTCACACATCAGTCAACCTAATGTACATAATCATTCATAAGTCTGCCTTAAGGAGGCTTACATCCTATGGGGCATAGATCCTGTCAAGTTTATATTATCCATAACACACACACACACACACACACACACACACACACACAAATACCTTTAACTTCAAATCCTTTTTCTGAAGTATGACATTGTTAATCTGAGAAAGAAAGGAAAGCACATTTAACTCATATAGTTATATAACTCTTTAAAATTCTGAAACTATAAATATTAACTATAAATCTATACGTCTATAGTAGAGACTCACCCATCCATCTTCATTGCTACTCTAGTCATGATAGCCATGAAACTGAAGCAGCCCATATGATCATCAACTGCAGAATGGACACTGAACATGTACATTTACACAATGAGGTGTTATTCCTATGATAAAAAACTATGAAATCATGAAAATTTCAGGTAAAAAATGGTGCTGAAAAGCATCATTCTGAGTGAGGCATCCCAGACCAAGAAAAACAAACAACATATTTTGTCTCATTTATGGTTATCTCTGAATCTTCAAATATGTTTGTTTCATGTTAAATTCCCATTGAGACTGGGCAATGAGTGGAAGATTGAGAGAACACATGGATTCTCACAGGAAAGGAGCTAGAACCCAATGGTGTAAAAGGTAAAGGTGGATAACTGGGTACAAAAGAGGAGACAGGTGGGCAGGGTAAAAAGGGCATGTTCGGAAGTATATGACTTAAAGACATTTGTAAAAACATCATATTCAAGTCTACCATCATAGAAACTACACACACACACACACACACACACACACACACACACACACACGATTATAATAAGATAACCTACAATGCAGCAACAATAATTCTACTACCTACCACAGGCTAACCAATAAAGTCAGAGTGCCATAAATGGCTTACAGATTTTGGAATGTTTGGTCAGTGATGTCATACAGACTCTCAAATATCCCAGATGATGAGTTATACTGCTATTAACAATATTATTTAAAATCTAGAGCATGATTTTGATGTACAAAATGAGCATAATATCATTTTTCTGAAAATATAATATACTTGAGTGGTAGAACATGGAAAAATGGAGTGAGGTTTGATCTGGGAGATTCATGTCCACCTGATAGCTTTCAGAGTGGTAGAAGCTGTCATGCATACTAATAGAGGAGGAAATTAAATATGCTCTTACTCAGCTGTCAATCCTATAAGCAACAATATTGGCATGAGCACTGGTACAGTAGTGTCTTGAACATAATAAGGGTAACCAAATGCTTTTCAATTGGATTTAAATTTGCTATGCAAAGACAAAATCTTAAGTGGCACAATTTTGGAGTTAAGAACCTGGGACTAAAAAGTTATAGATGCTTCTGGATACCCTTCTTCTATTATGCTGCCAAATGGATACAGCATTAAACTAACTCCTATACATATATATATATATATATATATATATATATATATATATTATTGTAATATAATATAATTATATAATAAAATATAGTATCACATATCTCAGCCTTACTGAGATAATCTTCTATTTGCAGAACACAGTGATAAACAGAAAAAAAAATCTTAACTACTCATGACACAGATACTAAGATACTGTGGAATATTAATCTCTGGGTGGGGCACATATGTTGCACCATACTTCTAAACCTTAAGGATTACTACAGAAGGGGTGATGAGAATGTAAAAGTAAAAAAGGTGGTAGCTGGTCACAAAGAAACAATGTCTTTTGTGTGCGTGAGACCTGTGTACATGCAAGCCAGGTACCATCCTGCATGGAGAGGAGAGATAAGCATGAATCACACCCTTACTTGAAGAACTATTTACAGCTGATAACTTCTGGGCGGAGAAGGCTAGGTTACTTTAAGAGGACAGAGCCTGGTTAGTATAGCATTCTTCAGTAGAAGGCCACACATGCAACAGTATGAGTCAGTATTGATAGCTCAAACCAGATGTGGTCCATTTAGGACAGATAAAGAAACATGAAATCGTGTGGAAAGAGATGGGGTGTGTATCTGTGAAGAATTGGAGGACTGGATCATTAAAACATACTGTAGGAAATTCTAAAAGAAGTAGTATATGATATGTGATGAATTTAAGATATAACAAGCCAGGAGATGTGGCACACTGCTATGAACATAGTACTTGGGAGGCTGGTGTAGGATCATAACTGTGATTTCCATGTAAGTCACGAAATTCCAGTTCAGCAATAGATGCAGAAGGACACTCTGTCCCAAGGAACAAACAAAAATTATTTGTTATATCTCTAAATTTGGAGGAAAACATTTCTTCCTTCACATCCTCATAATCTCTATCCAAGATATTTTTGAGGAACAGCCTGATATTGACGAGCTAGAGAAGCAATCATAATGTGACTGTTCTGTTGTAGAAAAAAATGAGGGACATGTGGTTGTCTATAGCAAGCAAGATAGTAATGGGTGGGTATTAATACAGAATATTCTGTCACAACTGTAAGTTCATAATAATAAATCTTAAGTAACTTAAGAAGCTAATAGCATTTTCTTTCTTTCTTTTTTTTTTTTTTAAGATTTATTTAGTTTATGTATAAGTACACTTTTGCTGTCTTTTGACACACCAGAAGAGGGCATTGGATCCCATTACAGATGGTTGTGTGCCACCATGTGGTTGCTGGGAATTGAACTCAGGACCTCTGGAAGAGCAATCAATGCTCTTAACCACTGAGCCATGTCTCCAGCCCGCTAATAGCATTTTCAATGAAATTTTATAAAATCTACTTGAATTTTGAATTTGGTGAATTATTTAGTATATGTCACAATTGAGTTGGAAGCTAGTTCTACTCATTGTTTTGAGAAATTTCCTGAATGATTTCCATTTTGTGTGTCCTAGTTTACACTCCCACCAATAATATAGATGGATTACTAATTCCTTGTCCACACGCCAGCATGTTGTAATTTGTAATTCTTGATCATGGTCAAACAAACGGGGGTTAGATAGAATTATAAGGTAATTATATAGTATTTGAACACACCAAACATGTAATTTCTACATTTTTCTTTAAAGGTTCTTTGTGCCATGCCAAGCACGGGAGCACATACCTTCAACTTGGAAGAGAAAAATGGGAATATCAGTACAGCAATGTATCTTCAGCTGCATAATGAGTTCAAAGACAACCTGGGCTACATTATTTCTTGGCTCACATAAAGGTAATGATATTTTACAATGTTGGTGAATCATCAACCTAGAGGAAATTTTGTTGGAATAGATTTATATGTCTCCTTTTATAAATTATATTTTGATGTTTCCTGTTACTATTAGTCTAATATATTATTTGTAACAATTAAATAAATGTATTATATTTTGATGTTTCCTGTTACTATTAGTCTAATATATTATTTGTAACAATTAAATAAATGTATCAGTTAATCTCCATTTTATTCTATGTAGAAAATAATATATGACATTACAATGATAAGGCATTTAGTTCCTTAAATATTACTGAATTTGTTCATATTGCCTAATACAAAATTGTGATAACTGATATGTTTCATTAATATGAGCTTTAAATATCTAATATTTTAACTAGCACACTATATGAGTTTACTTTTGGTATTTACATAGTGCACATAGATATCATAAAAAAATCTGATTTTCTATTTAAAGACACCTAAAAATGTAAAGTGCATTTTTACTGGGAGGTGAAGGCTGCATTATATTGAGTGTGCTGTCCTTAGGGTATTCATCCTAATCAATATTGCCTCTTCCCAACTCATCCTGTTTCCTGCAAATGCAAAGATTTGCTTCTTTGTTTCCTTTTGGATTTCTACAGCACTCTGTTTGCAATTGATGACTAAAAATTAGCCCCAAGACATAACTTCACATTTGACTTAATTATGTTTTCAATTATGTAATTTTTATACGTTGTTCTTTCCAGGCTTAAAACATTTTTTAAATAACTAAGGTGACTAATTGTCATATGTGTTGAAAGATGTCTTCTTAAAATGACTAAGTCCTAATATTGAAAATATTTTAAACATCTAAGAGAATGTTTTTCAATATACTGACCAAAAGTTTATTGACTTTAAATCATCATTATGTGAATGTCACAAGCAAGCTTTTGTCTGCAGGGCTAGGTGGGACTTATCATTCAAAATGGGCATAGCAGATGGAGTGGCAAGCTAAGAATTATTGAGCATTACCGAGTGCTCAGCACTCTGGCATGTGTTTACCATATATTATCCATTTTGCCCTTGAAACAACCACATGTGGAAGATATTTTATGCATGAGAAATCTTTAGTAAGTAACTAATGCAAGCCAATAGCAGTTTGGAAACAGGTACAGAAAAGACAATGGGCGATTATTGAAGAAAAAAATGTAAAAGCATTTAAAATTATGATAAATTTAGGATATAATGAGAAATTAAGATAAATAAGAGATTTCAAACATGGTAGTGATACAGTAAGACTAATTTTGTCAAAAATTCTGAGTAAGAGGTGTTAGTTGGTGAATAGGACACATACATTATTCAGGTATTTGCAGGGATACTGGCATATATGAATCTACTGTGCATACCAGTGTACAGTAAGAACTGTACATGGCTAGTCAGATAGTTCAGCAATTAATTAAAGGCTAGGCTCCTAACCCAAACATAAAGAATTATATATCCCCTGCAATTATGTACAAACTATACTTTGGTAAGCAACTCTAATTTCTTTACATATTTATTCTGTATACAATTTATTGTTACTCAACAATATATTCTTAAGTGCTTATTACAAAGCACGTTTCATTTTGTGCCAGCAGCTTCAATAGCCTCATGTCCACTATCTCTACTATAACAAAAGTCACAATGAGTGACTATCCTTTAGTCTGTAATGTGAAGTACTCTGTATGATATCTATAGGATAATGACATGCTCTAATATTGCATTTGTCAAAAAGAAAAATATTCCAGTTAACTTCTGGACACATCTGTATTGCTATTCATAGCTATATTCATTCATTCATTCATTCATTCATGACAAATCCAAAGCAGCCATTTTTATTATCTTTCTGTCATACCAGGAAAGAATCCAGCCATTTCATACAGTAGCAGCAGATATTCAAAGATGATATAGGTGGCAGAGAGTTAAAATTTTATTCTTTTTCTCAGGGTTACAAACTTCCAACGATGAGGCTACTGACACAAAAATTTAACTTGAGTTTCATTTGGAATTACTGGGCTAAAGATAGACTATTTAAATTAATGTGTAAGAAATGCTCAGGATTGTCAAGTAGGCTGATCACTTATGGGAGATATGGGCACTAGAATAGGATAAGAAACATGATTGAATGATGTGTGTCATATGCAAGAAGGAGTCACGAAAATGGGACTGTAAAGAGAGCAGCTGCATACAACAGAAGAGTGGAGGGAAATGATTCTCAAAAAACTATTATAAACAATGCTAGTTTTAAAAATCATATTGATTATATTTGTATGTAGAATTTACTGGTATAATAAAGCATAATCTTAACTCCTGATAAGCCAAATTTAAATGTATACAGTAAAACAGCATGAAAATCATAAAATAGTCACTCTAATTCAGAGATCATCTATGTTTCCAATGACAAAATAATTTCAAAAAGACAGACAGACAGACAGACAGACAGACAGACAATCTATACAGAAGGCTTTGATGATTAGTGTTAAGAAGTTTAGCATCCACACAGTTTGATGAACAGATAGCCAGCCCAAACTAGAAAATCCAGCCCAATACATTTGTTATTCTCATCCATTTTAATTGTCTTAACATCTTATAAATCTTATAACTCTGATCACTTTTAAAAATTTCAACTGATCAGTTTACAATTTTACAAGAATTACAAAATTCTTTGACCCAGGAAACAGATATCCAACTGTATCTATATTTAAAATGTGCACTGACTCTATGCCAGCTGTATTAGAAATAAAAGAACAAATCTCTAGAAAATCCTCACAGGAGCTTAATAAACATGTTCTACGCAAAGCCACTCAGAGTTTGATCCCTTGATAAAATTGAGTCAGAAGTCACTGCACAAATTATATAGCATTAGAGTACCAAAATGTTTTGATTGTTCTCCAGCAGGTTTGTGTCTTCATACATATATTCCCAAGCCTATGAATCAAAATGTCAAGGAAAGGCAGTGAAGCCAGATAAACAAGTTGTAGATTCAGTTCATACATCATTGATCAATGAATGTTATCAATTTTCACACAGTCCACGATCCTGATAACTTTGCTGTTGAGTGGGTAGCATAAATTTTAAATGACCTAAGGCTCACCATGAGGAGAATTGCTAAAAAGCACTCTCAACGCTCTAAAAATAACCACTACTTCCACCATTGGAAGAAACTTTTGCTGCTGTTCTCAAAAATCACCTAAAATGAGAAGTTATCTTGCTTCTTTATGCATGGGTATTCTAAAATGAATTCTCTAAGTTCCGGTACATCCATGTTTGTGTGAGTACACATTTTTATAATAACAAACTAGAAGACAATGCTGGATATCTTGCTCAATAATTCTGTTATATTCTATTGAGAAAAATCTCTTTTGCTGAACATAAGTCTACCAGTAGGTTTCAGATTTTCTCCTGTCTCTTTCCTCAACAGTGCTAACGGGTTTATACATTCATAACCAGGATTTCATGGGTCACTAAGACATCTACTAAGACCCATGTAATTAATATTCCTGATGGTCAGGATTAAATAATTTCAATATTTTTGAAAACAAATCAAAATGTAAATACTTCTTTAAAATGATGTAATTGCAATTTTATTTTGTTGTGTTTTACTTATGATACATATTTTATTTTACTTAAGGTTATTTCTTTTGCAACAATAATTTGGTTTTTTTAATGTTTGCTTTGAAAGTTTGATGTTTTGTGTCACTCTCGAGAGTAGTCCAATAAAATTTAATTGTATTTGTTCTAAATATCTCCTTTTAAGATTTATTTTATAAGCTTTTTAACTGCTGCTGTTTCTAGAGGAATGTGTGTCCTGTTTCTTATATATGAGCCTATTGAAGTGAAATGGAAGGTTCAATATCACACAATAAAACAAAGGTGAAGTAAAACGTACTCTGCTTAATCCTGGCATACAACTACCATCAGAACACCTGGAATAATAATGGGAGACTATACTCTCTTGCAATCCACCAATAACTGAAATCATAATAGGGTGCAAAGCTCCCTAGAAAGATGTTAGTGCATCAGCAGTAAACACAAGTGAGGGCTCTGAAATTCTGCCTTCCTTGGGATGTAGGATTTATATTCAAAACATTGTAGCTGCTGTGAGGCACCACAATAACAATTCTGCAGCTCACTTTCAAAGGTCTAATAAATTAGATTCTTCCTTGGCTCAGTGAAAAACTCTGTGTTCAGCAGTTTCAACAATGGAAGTCTCATCTAATTAAATTAAGTGCTGTAGAGGCTGCTGCCAGCCACACTACCTGAAGCTGATAGACTCTGCTTTACAGTATTGCTAATCTGGCATGCAGCCACCCGGATGATAACAGACACCCAGCCAACAATTCGATCCTAAGTAAGTGAAAGACAAGAAAGGGGCAGTTCTGTTAATGCAGCAGCGGCATTAACATGAAAATTTATATCCCACCCTTACCATCGATCTAGAAAGGTTTGGAAGGCCCACTTTTTACTAAATCAAACAATTTATTTTTTAAAAACTGTGTGAGCTCATCACTGTTTTAACATGTTTGCTGGTTTTCTTCCTAAACCACTATATTGAAAATGCCAAAGTTTGCTTAAAAATACAGTTAGTTTCTTCTACTGATTTTTCTCAGATAACCTGGAAGATAAGAAACATTTTTTTTCATGTTTTCTTTTTAAAGCTAGTGGTGGTTTTCATTATTTTAAAAAGTAGTTTCAAAATGAAGTTCAAATATTTACATTTAAAATATAAAAGATCATATTTTATAAGTCAAGGAAACTGAACACATAGAACATAAATGGTTGTTTATGTTTGTCATCAAACCTCATCAAACATTATTTTGTAACAATATGATCACTGATTTATCAATAGTTAAGTATCATATATAGAATTATTTCAGTAAACTAGTGTATCATTTTATTTATTCATTTTAGTCAGGCTTGAGTATGTAACTATAACCAAACTTCTGAAATGTGTACATAGAAATGAACAATAGGCTTAGCACAGAATCCTTTAGATAAGAAACATTGGTTAGGAGTATTGATTTGTGAATATATTATACTTACAGCTATAACCACATCAATCAATTAGCTGATGCTGGCTCCAAGGTAACTCCCTCTACTCAGTACAACAGTAAGACTTACCCAAGGCTCAGAAAAACCTTAGCAACTTTTCATGCAAAATATTTGTTATTTGTTCCTACAAATTTTATGACACACACAGAGAAGTAGTTCTCAACCTTCTAAAGGAATCTTATCTACAACAGATGGAGATTGTCACAGAAAATACAACCACAGCTGTGGGGCCAAGTCCCTACTATTACAATTACATTACAACTGCTCCCACTAAGTCTCAGGTGTCATTGTGGAAGTGGGGCAGAAAAATCATAAACTCTGAGGATCAGTGAGTTCACGGCCAGATATTGTCTCCTGGAAACATCAGAAGCTACACCAATGACGTTTCATCAACATGCATACCTAAACAAAAGATGACACCAATATACATGCATAGACAAATTGTTAATAAGACATTCAAATCAATGTGTACATTATGTTTTTCAGACATAGTACAATTGTCCTGTGAATCAATGTCAGTATAGCATCTGTCATCTTGATTTTATATGCAATGTGAAAACACACAACAAAAATGCTTTTATATTTATAGTAAAATTTTATTTGACATACTCTACAACTGAACTCACAATAGTATCCAGCATTATCAACAGTCTTTTTGTCAGGAATGCTTTCATCATGCTGGTAACTTGAACAGAGGGGATTCCATTCTTTCATGTATAAAATAGGAACAAGGAGACATAGTAGTTCTCATAACCCAGCATGTATATTATAAATAGGGAAGTGTTGTGGAGGGGTAACCAGGAAGGGGAATATTATTTAAAATGTAAATGAATAAAATGATTAATTAAAATATGACTAATAAAGCGTCCCCTAAACAAATGTTTTACATATCCACTTTATTTCTGTATGCCCTACACAGTGGAATACTACTTACCAATTCAAAACAATGACTTCATGAAATTCACAGGCAAATGGATGGATCTAGAAAATATCATCCTGAGTCAGGTAACTCAGTCACAAAAGAACACACATGGCGTGCACTCACTGATAAGTGGATATTAGGCAAAGAGCATGGAATACCCATGAGCTTCAAACACATGGGCACAGGGAAAATTTTCCCGAACAGAACACCAATGGCTTATGCTCTGAGATCAAGAATTGACAAATGGGAATTTAAACAATTGCAAAGCTTCGGTAAGGCAAAGGACACTGTCAGTAGGACAAAATGGCAACCGACAGAATGGAAAAATATCTTTACCAATGCTACATTTGATAGAGGGTTAATATCTAATATGTAAAAAGAACTCAAGAAATTATACTCCAGAGAATCAATAACCCTATTTAAAAATGGGGTACAGAGCCAAAGCATTCTCACCTGAGGAATACTGAATGGCATAGAAGCACCTAAAGAAATGTTCAACAGCCTTAGTCATCAGAGAAATGCAAATCAAAACAACCCTGAGATTCCACCTCACACCAGTCAGAATGGCTAAGATCAAAAACTCAGGTGATAGCAGATGCTGGAAAGAATGTGGAGAAATAACACTCCTCTATTATTGGTAGGATTTCAAGCTGGTATAACCAGTCTGGAAATGAGTCTGGAAGTTCCTCAGAAAATTGGACATAGTATTACCCGAGGACCCAGCTATACTACTCCTAGGTATATACCCAAAATATATTCCAAAATATAATAAGAACACATGTTCCACTATGTTCATTGCAGCCTTATTTGGAATAGCCAGAAGCTGGAAAGAACCCAGACGTCCTTCAAAAGAGGAACGGATACAGAAAATGTGGTAATTTACATTTTCTACTCAGTACTACTCAGCTATTAAAAACAAGGACTTCATGAAATGGATGGAACTAGAAAATATCCTGAGTGAGGTAACCCAATCATAAAATAACACATGTGATATGCACGCACTGTATAGTGGATATTAGCCCAAAAGCTCAGAATAGCCAAGATACAATTCACAGACCACATGAAGCTCAAGAAGAAGGAAGACCAAAGTTTGGGTGCCTCAGTTATTATTAAAATGGGGAACAAAATGCTCATGGGAGCAAATATGAAGAAAAAGTGTGGAGCAGAGACTGAAAGAAAGGCCATCCAGAGACAGCCCCACCTGCCCCACCTGGGGATTTATCCAGTATAGAGTTACCAAACCCAGACACTATTGTAGATGCCAACAAGTGTTTGCTGACAGGAGCCTGATACAGCTGTCTCCTGAGAGGCTCTGCCATGGCCTGACAAATACAGTGCTGGTTGCTTGTAGCCAAACATTAGACTGAACACAAGATCCCCAATGGAGGAGTTAGAGAAAGGACTGAAATTGCCGAAGGGGGTTACAGCCCCATGGGAAGATATTTTTTATTTATGTTTTTATGTATTATTAATGGTTACTAACAATATGTAAATTTTAAAGTATTAGTCAATATTTGTATCCTTTGGATCTATACATTAAAAACAAGAACTGGGAGGAATAATATCTATACTAGTAAAGAACACTTACGTTCACTAAGCCTGCTCTGCATCCAAAACTCTTAGTTGATTTATCTAGTGAATCTCTAATTTAAAATAGAAACCTTGGCATCACACCATGCCTCTTATTAAATTTATTTATTCTAACTCGTCTTCCATTTATTATGGCAGCAGAATAGTGGCAGGTTAGTTCTGGCCACCTTGGTGAACAGGAAGTTCTTCTGAATGTCAGACGACTATTTTTATCCCCAAAGATCCTGTGATATAAGCCAATCAGAAAACCAATTCAATTATTTTGTAAATACAAGCTAAAGGCAAAGGATTCAATTGCACTGACCTTCCTCATTTAACAAGCGTTCAACGTCAAGACTAAAATGTTTTCCATTTTTCCCTCACAGGTTACTATCTTAAAAGAGAAAATTATAGCATTAGTGCAAATGATTCTTGCAAGAACCAATGACATTTGCAACTGAGGACTGATGAGATGGCCTTTCATTGTACATCACATTCCTTCTCTCCTTCTCTCACTCATCCTTTTGATATTTGTTTACTTTTAGGTCATATTCTAGACAAACCCAGAAAAGCATTTGTTCTATGCTTTTGTTAGTATATGAATATAAATATACATGTTTTTATCACATTCATATTATATATACACATATATTTAATATAACATAAATTTATACTAGAATATTCATCTTCAACAATTCATATCTTATAACTATTTTTTTTCTTGAATATTTACTTTCTTGTGCAGAACAAATATTACGATGTCATCAAAGACTTTCTCACTAAGGGTTAAGGATTCCTTGAGTTAGATGTCTTTTGAGTTTACTGGCTGTGCCAGTCCTTTCTCAGGTGAATAGTTTTCCTGAGTTTGATCCTCTTCTAACTGCTCATCAAATAAATCATCAAGAAATGTTGCAGATGCTATGAGAGTCTTCTTTGTCATTACCAAATTTAAACCCTCTCATTTTCAGTCTTATTTATATATAGTAGAGAGCAGGAGCTGAAATCAATAAGCCCCTCAATCAAGCTGTGACTAATACTGCATCATCAGACAGATGTGATGGAGTCACGAAGGGTCAGAGGAGGGCAGCAGCAATGATAAAAAGATGAAGTGCTTTTCATATGACTTGAGACTAAATCATTTGAGCATAATGCAATGTACATTTCTTTCCATTTTTTTTCAGAGTCAAGAAGCTTGAAGAGGGCAATGCATTCTCCAACTTTTATACTACTGAAACTTTGTCTGCTCAGGCTATTCAAGGATCCATTTTTAAATAAAAAGAGGCCAAAGGCCATGGATTTGAGAACAAGAAAAGCCAAGGGTGATGTGCGAGAAATTGGAAAAACAAAAGGGAAAGGGAAATGATGTAATTATATTTTCATATAAATAATAAAAAATGGTAAAACTTCAATAAGAAATTTGCCCATTACCTTTGTGAATTGCAAGTTATGGTTATTACAAAGATCACTCTACAGAAAATACTGCTAGTTTCTTTTAAATGATATTTTGTATTTTCCTAATTCAAAAATACAATAATCTGTCATGTTGAAGAATTTAGTCTTAACAGGTCAAAGTATTTCATGATATAATAATGTCTATATGTTTGTTTAGGAGTAAGTATGTATGTAGGTATACGAATTGATGTTTGTATAGTGCATTATCTCCCATTTTATTGTTTTTTCTTTGGCTCTCTATTTCTGCATATCATCTATCTATCTATCTATCTATCTATTTATTTATATCTATTTATTTATCACTTATATGTCATATTTATAAAAATACGTCTGCAGAGTATATATATATATATATATATATATATATATATATATATATATGCTGTCTATTATATATCTATTATCTCAGCATTTTATTCACTATAATAAAACTACTTAGAGAGAATGATGAAAATCTATCATTAAAGAAACTCAGGGAGGCCTGGGCCGGACCTCTGCCCGGCCAGCTTGTGAGTGCACCCCGGATACAACCAGACACATTCTGGGGGATCCATAGAACCCATAGCCAGCGCTAGCACTCCCCTTCCGCTGCTCACCCCTCTTCTGGTCTGAGGCCTGCTGGTGAGTGCACCCCGGTTACCGCCGCCAGACACATTTTGGGGGCTCCACAGATCCCACAACCAGCTTTAAGTAGGAAAACCCACATACTACCCTGAGCTCATAGCTGGGTGCCCTGAGTGCTCAGAATCCAGCAGATACCCCCCACCAAGCCCCTGCCGGCTAGCACCCCCCTTCTGCCCATCTCCCGGGTCTGAAGCCTGGACCAGACCTCTGCCAGGTCTGCAGTTGTGTGGACCCTGGATTCTGCCTGAGACATACTGGAAGGTCCACTCAACCCAGAGCCACAGAGGAACAACTGAACTCAGAGTGTCAGACAACATATCCTGAGATATCCAAGAGGAGACACTGCACCCAGAACAGCAGACAACTAGCTGGACTGCTACCTTGGAGGCACCATATCCTGAGGCATCCTAGAGATACCACTGTAATCAGGGCAGCTGGAAAAAATCACAGAGACATCTGGACCCCTAGAAGACCAAACGCAAGCAAGACAACTGGAAAGGCAGGCTTCAATCAGAGACAGAAGGTACAGGTAACACTAGAATTAACCAGATGGCAAAAGGCAGGCGCAAGAACGTAAGCAACAGAAACCAAAGTTACATGGCATCATCAGAACCCAGTTCCCCCATCATAGCAAGCCCTGAACATCCCATCACACCAGAAAAGCAGGATTCAGAATTAAAATCACTTCTCATGATGATGATAGAGGACTTTAAGAAAGACATAAATAACACTCTCAAAGAACAGATAGAAACCCTTAAAGAGGAAACACAAAAATCCCTTAAGGAATTGCAAGAAAATGCAACCAAACGGGAGAAGGAATTAAACAAAACCATGCAGGATCTAAAAATGGAAGTAGAAACAATAAAGAAAAAACAAATGGAGAATACCCTGGAGATAGAAAACTTAAAAAAAAGATCAGGAGTCATAGACACAAGTATTACCAACAGAATACAAGAGATGGAAGAGAGAATCTCATGTGCAGAAGATACCATGGAAAACATTGACACAACTGTCAAAGAAAATGCAAAATACAAAAAGCTACTAACCCAAAATATACAAGAAATCCAAGACACAATGAGAAGGCCAAACCTAAGGATAATAGGAATAGACGAGGCGGAAGACTCCCAACTTAAAGGACCAGTAAATATCCTCAACAAAATTATAGAGGAAAACTTCCCTAACCTAAAAAAAGAGATGCCCATAAATATACAAGAAGCCTACAGAACTCCAAATAGTTTAGACCAGAAAAGAAATACTTCCCGCCACATAATACTCAAAACATCAAATGTACAAAACAAAGAAAAAATACTAAAAGCAGTAAGGGAAAAAGGCAAAGTAACAAATAAAGGCAGACCTATAAGAATTACACCAGACTTCTCACCAGAGACCATAAAAGCCAGAAGATCCTGGACCGATATCATACAGACCCTAAAAGAACATAAATGTCAGCCCAGACTACTATACCCAGCAAAACTGTCAATCATTATTGATGGAGAAACCAAAATATTCCATGACAAATCCAAATTTACACAGTATCTCAACACAAACACAGCACTTCAAAGGATAATTGGTGGAAAATTCCATCACAAGGAGGGAAACTACAACCTAGAAAAAGCAGGAAAGTAATCTTCCAAAAACCGTAAAAGAAGGTAGCTACACAAACATATCTCCACTGCCAATAACAAAAATAACAGGAAACAACACTCATTTTTCCTTAATATCTCTTAATATCAATGGACTCAATTCTCCAGTAAAAAGACATAGACTATCAGACTGGATACGTAAACAGGACCCAACATTTTGCTGCATTCAGGAAACGCACCTCTGTGAAAAGGACAGACACTACCTCAGAGTAAAAGGTTGAAAAGCAATCTTCCAAGCAAATGGCCCCAAGAAACAAGCTGGAGTAGCGATTCTAATATCAAATAAAATCAGTTTTCAACCAGAAGTAATCAAAAAAGATAAAGAAGGACACTTCATATTCATCAAAGGAAAAATGTACCAAGAGGAACTCGCAATTCTCAACATCTATGCCCCAAATGTAAGGGCACCCACATACATAAAAGACACTTTACTAAAACTTAAAGCATGCATTGCACCCTACATAATAATAGTAGGAGATTTCAACACCCCGGTCTCAGCTATGGACAGATCATGGAAACAGAAACTAAATCAAGACACAATGAAACTAACAGAAGTTATGAACCAATTGGACTTAACTGACATCTATAGAACATTTCATCCCCCCCCCCCAAAAAAAAGAATATACCTTCTTCTCAGCACCTCATGGTACCTTCTCCAAAATAGACCATATAATTGGTCACAGAACAGGCCTCAACACATACAAAAAGATTCAAATAATCCCTAGTACCTTATCAGACCACCATGGATTAAGACTTGTCTTTGACATGGACAAAACCAACAGAAAGCCCACATACACTTGGCAACTGAACAATGCTCTACTCAATGATAACTTGGTCAAGGAAGAAATTAAAGACTTTTTAAATTTAAATGAAAATGAGGACACATCATATCAAAACCTGTGGGACTCATTGAAAGCAGTACTAAGAGGAAAAATCATAGCTCTAAGTGCTCACAAAAAGAAAGTGGAAAGAGCATACATTAACAACTTGACAGCAAACCTGAAAGCATTAGAACAAAAAGAAGCTAGTATACCCAAGAGGAGTAGACGGCAGGAAATAATCAAACTAAGGGCTGAAATCAACCAAGTTGAAACAAAAAGAACTATACAAAATATCAACAAAACCAGGAGCTGGTTCTTTGAGAAAATCAACAAGATAGACAAACCCTTAGCCAGACTAACCAAAGGGCACAGAGACAGCATTCAAAAAAAAATGTCCAGGGCCAGATGGTTTCAGTGCAGAATTCTTTCAGACCTTCAAGGAAGACCTAATACCAATCCTCTTCAAGTTATTCCATTGAAGAGAAACAGAAGGAACACTACCCAATTCATTCTATGAAGCTACCATTACACTCATACCTAAACCACAGAAAGACCCAACAAAGAAAGAGAACTACAGACCAATCTCTCTTATGAATATTGATGCAAAAATACTCAATAAAATTCTCACAAACCGAATCCAACAACACATCAAAACAATTATCCATCAAGATCAAGTAGGCTTTATCCCAGGAATGCAGGGATGGTTCAATA
Source organism: Arvicanthis niloticus (assembly GCF_011762505.2). Lineage (NCBI taxonomy): Eukaryota > Metazoa > Chordata > Mammalia > Rodentia > Muridae > Arvicanthis > Arvicanthis niloticus. Next base: position 54,473,520 of record NC_047669.1, read on the forward strand.
TTCGGAAATCCATCAATGTAATCCACTACATAAATAAACTCAAAGAGAAAAACCACATGGTCATCTCACTAGACTCTGAGAAAGCATTTGACAAAATTCAACATCCCTTCATGTTAAAAGTCTTGGAAAGATCAGGAATTCAAGGCCCATATCTAAACATAGTAAAAGCAATATACAGCAAGCCAGTAGCCAACATCAAACTAAATGGAGAGAAACTTGAAGCAATCCCACTAAGATCAGGGACTAGGCAAGGCTGCCCACTCTCACCTTACCTATTCAATATAGTACTGGAAGTCTTAGCTAGAGCAATTAGACAACAAAAGGAAGTCAGAGGGATACAAATAGGAAAGGAAGAAGTCAAATTTTCACTATTAGCAGATGATATGATAGTATGCTTAAGTGAACCTAAAACTTCCACCAGAGAACTCCTAAACCTGATAAACAACTTTAGCAATGTGGCTGGATATAAAATCAACTCAAACAAATCAGTAGCCTTCCTCTATTCAAAGGATAAACAGGGAGAGAAAGAAATTAGGGAAAGGACACCCTTCACAATAGCCACAAATAAAATAAATTATCTTGGAGTGAATCTATCAAACAAGTGAAAGATCTGTATGACAAGAACTTCAAGTCTCTGAAGAAAGAAATTGAAGAAGATCTCAGAAGATGGAAAGATCTCCCATGCTCCTGGATTGGCAGGATTAACTTAGTAAAAATGGCTATCCTGCTAAAAGCAATCTACAGATTCAATGCAATACCCATCAAAATTCCAAATCAATTCTTCATAGAGATAGAAAGAGCAATTTACAAATTCATTTGGAATAACAAAAAACCTAGGATAGCAAGAACTATTCTCAACAATAAAAGAACCTCTGGGGGAATCACCATTCCGGACCTCAAACTGTACTACAGAGTAGTAGTGATAAAAACTGCATGGCATTGGTACAGAGACAGACAGGATGATCAATGGAATAGAATTGAAGACCCAGAAATGAACCCGCACACCTATGGTCACTTGATCTTTGACAAGGGAGCTAAATCCATCCAGTGGAAAAAGGACAGCATTTTCAACAAGTGGTGCTGGCTCAACTGAAGGTCAACATGTAGAAGAATGCAAATTAATCCATTCTTATCACCTTGCACAAAGCTCAACTCCAAGTGGATAAAGGACCTTCACATAAAGCCAGATACACTGAAACTATTAGAAGAGAAGTTGGGGAAGACCCTCGAATACCTAGGCACAGGTTAAAAGTTCCTGAACAGAACACCAATGGCTTATGCTCTAAGATCAAGAATCGACAAATGGGACCTCATCAAATTGCAAAGCTTCTGTAAGGCAAAGGAAACTGTCAACAAAACGGCAACCAACAGATTGGGAAAAGATCATTACCAATCCTACATCCGATAGGGGGCTAATATCGAATATTTACAAAGAACTCAAGAAATTAGACACCAAACAACAAAATAACCCCATTAAAAAATGGGGTACAGAGCTAAACAAAGAATTCTCAACTGAGGAAACTCGAATGGCCGAGAAGCACCTTAAGAAATGCTCAACATCCTTAGTCATCAGGGAAATGCAAATCAAAACAACACTGAGATACCACCTCACACCAGTCAGAATGGCTAAGATCAAAAACTCAGGTGATAGTAGATGCTGGCGAGGATGTGAAGAAAGAGGAACACTCCTGCGTTGTTGGTGGGGTTGCAAGCTGGTACAACCACTTTGGAAGTCAGTCTGGTGGTTCCTCAGAAAATTGGACATAGCACTACCTGAGGACCCAGCTATACCACTCCTGGGCATATACCCAGAAAATGCCCCAACAAATAACAAAGACATATGCTCCACTATGTTCATAGCAGCCTTATTTATAATAGCCAGAAGCTGGAAAGAACCCAGATGCCCTTCAACAAAGGAATGGATACAAAAAACGTGGTACATTTACACAATGGAATATTACTCAGCTATTAAAAATAATGAATTCGAGAAATTCTTAGGTAAATGGATGGAACTAGAAAATATCATCCCGAGTGAGGTAACCCAATAACAAAAGAACACACATTGTATTTACTCACTGATAAGTGGAGATTAGCCCAAAAATTTGAAACAACAAAGATTCAACTACCAGATGACATGAAGCTCATGAAGAAGAAAGAACAAGTGAGGATGCCTAGGTCTTTCTTAGAAGGAGTAACTAAATACCCAAGGGAGCAAATATGGAGACAAAGTGTGGGACAGAATCTGAAGGGGGCGTTATAGGGAGATCATTCCATCTGGGTAGTCATTCCATGGGCAGTCACCAAAAATAGACGCTGATAGGGATGTCAGGATGGGAAAGCTGACAGCAGCCTGATAATGCTGTCTCCTTAGAGGTCCACCAGTGTCGGACATACCCAGAGACAGATACCCACAGCTATTCATTAATCTGATCAAAGATTCCCAATGGAGGAGTTAGAGAGTGAATTGAAGGAACTTTAAGGGCTGGTGGCCCCTTGAGGAGAGCAACAATACCAACCAGCCAGAGCTCCCCAGGGTCTAAACCACCAGCCTAGGAGCACATATGGGGAGACACATGACTCCAGCTGTATATGTAGGGGAGGATGGCCTTGTTGGGCATAGGTGGGAGACAAGGTCATTGGTACCCTGAAGGCTGAGCACTGAGGGTGGGGGAAACTGAGGGTGGGGAGGGGGGCTCCGGGTAGGTGGGTAAACACCTTCATAGAAGCAGGAGGAGGGGGGATGGGATAAGGGGTTCCTGGGTGGTGGGGGAAATATGGTAAGGGGATAAAATTTGAAATATATATATTATATCCAATAAAAGAGGGGGGAAAATAGAAAAGCGGTTAGAACCAACATTCTTAATAAAATGTCAGCCCTCTTTAAAAAAAAAACTATCTTGATACTAAAATTTGTTTTGAGAATTGTATATTGCAGAATGATCAGCCTTGGCGTATCTACTCAACAAGCAAGCTGGGCAGACCTGCTCAAACCTCTGAGGTCCGGGAATTCCATCTGGAGGCAGAGAAGACACAGGATCAGAGGATTGTCAATTTGCTCTCCCCCCGCCCCCACTCCTCTTCTAATATCTCAACGTCCATAATCAGCTTGAAGAAGCTAACGATGAGTCAGCGCCCCTATTCCCTGGGCTTGGGGACTAAGGTGGTAAATGTTGGGCTGTCTCTCTAGGGAAAGTAGTGGTTTTGTCAGAATAGAGAGGATTAGCTATGGTTTATTGCATAGCCATAACTTATTAGTAGAAATCTGTATAATTAATATCAAGATGAAGATATAAATTCTTAAATGGCATCAATTTACTTTGTTTACAAATTTTAAGGTTTTCATTGGCATGAGCTTCTTAGTGATATAAGAGTGAGATGAATATTGTTACTCTCATAGGCATTGTACCAGTATAACAGATTTAGGAATACAAAGCTTAGACCCAGTCCTTCTTTAACTTTTTTTAACTGATTTGAGATGGTCAGCCTGTGAGTTAAGGGACTATAGCAAATTCATGACTTGGAGTTTATTATAAGGGTCTTCTCTATGTTTTATTAAGAAATAGCTGCGTGGAGTTAACAGGCAACAGTCCAGATTACCTTACATGGATAGCTGGTTTTCAAAACATCAGAAATCCTTAGAATTGACATGACAAACATTTCAGTATTAATGTTCATTTTCACTAGAGACCTGTCTGCTCTGGAAATCTTCATATATTGAATTCTAAGAAGAAATTGAGCATCCTTGGAGTTACTCCAGTTGTGGTGAGACAGCCACTAGGCATGAATTGCCACTTTCCTTCTACAGACAAATTACTGTCCAGAAAAGGACACACTTGCAGAATAGTCAACTGATTATATCTGCCTAGACAGAGTAATCAGCCCTTAATAATTCTGCAGCACTAAGGCCTGTCAGATGATCCTGTGCCAGAAGGCAGAAGAACAGATGCTCCAATGTTTTGAAGTAGAGCGAGTGTCCAGGTGTTCAGAGGTCTCTATAAATTGGCTAAGTTTTAGAGACTATTATTTGTGCTTCCCACAATTATAGTTAACTCAGTCATTCTGGATTTCTGATGGGGTTGAAAACATATAGCTATTGACCTTAAGAGAAAAGATTTGAGTGGATGGTCGTCAGCTGACATTCATCCTAACGCCAGGTTCAGAACTAAATGTTTTAGTTAGAATAGATGACAGAGGTGCTGGTTAGTCAACAAAAGGATGGACTGGGTATTAGGACTATCCTGTACCTCACCTGTACAAATTGGCATAATTATGCTCTAATTGTATTTTAGAGAAAAGTTTCATTTTAACAGGAAGGGTGATATGTAGGAGGAGCTAAGGTAGGAGGAGTACTGAGAGGAAGAAAAGGAGTAAGAAGAGGAGAAGAAGAAGGAGAGGAGAAGCTAGGTGATGAAAGAGAGAAAGAGGGGGGAGACAGGGAGGCAGATATTCATGTACCTCCACCAGTCAAAGATAGTTGTTATATCTAGGTTGGTCAGTGGGTTACACCTCTGATTGAACAATTCCAAACTTATAAAGCCTATGATTAACATTATTTTAAAACAATGTATAAATGCAAAAAGGAAAAGGGGATATGGGATAGGGGTTTCCTAAGGGGGATGGGGGGGGGAATGGGGATAGGGGATGCCATCTGAAGTTTAAATAAAATATCTAATAAAAAAAAGAAAAAAAAAAGAAACTCAGAACAGGAATGACATCATAAACTGAGGCAAAGGCTATGGAGGAGTGCTGCTTACTGACTTGCTCCTTATGATTTGCTCAGACTTTTCCCTTATGCACTTCTTAGACCACCCACCTAGAAATGGCCCTACACACAGTAGATCTGTACCCTCCCACATTAATTACAATTTAAATTATGTCTACAGGTATAGGACAATCTATGGGAATATTTTCTCAATTGATGTTTGCTCTTCCCCCCAAAAAAACTCTACCATGTGTTGTATTGACTTAAAAAAAAAAAAAAAACTAGTCAATACACAACTCTTGAGTAAGATCAAGTCACAGCTATTAACAAAAATATGGTATATTTAATTTAACTATTCTTATGCTAGGAGTCAGCCCCCAGCATTCAGACATGTTCTAGCAGAGAGGATAAATAAGAGGCTAGCTGAGTGATGGATTGATAAGTCAAAGACCATGGCTGGGAGAATATTGCATCTGGACTATCTAGCATCCAATATGTTTCTTTAGTTATACAGATTCTACAAAAGAGGCAAACTTATGATTTCAAAAGAAGTACAGATCATATGATTCTGTCACGGGACAAGTGATACAAGTATAGAGAAAATAAGTGTTATCAGTCTCAAACCATTTTAGAATATGTGAGTATTCATGACATTATAATCCTCAGGAAATTGAAATATTAAACAGATAAAAAGAAGGACATGTGACTCACTCTGGACAAGATTCCAAGCCTTGTATAGTGTGGAGTCGTTGAAGGACAACTTGTGAGTTAGTCTAGCTTATCAGTTTGAAAGCTCTCCTGGCCTGCAGGCTGACTTGTTCTGATCATTTGTTCTCTCCCCCTGCCCAGCCCCAGTAAAAGATCTTCATGTAACTTAAGGTGAGTTTGTCTCCTTAAGAGTTACAAATTCTATATTTCTCTTATATTAATTTCATATCATCTCTGTATACTATCAAGGGTTGTATTAAGAAAACTAACTTTGTTAGTAAGTTTTTATTTTCTGGGGACAATGTCCTGAAGACTACTTATAGAAGGAAGCCTGTAAACTGATCTCTTGACAAGTCTATTGTTTCTGAGTTTGCCTAGGTACAAATATGCCAAGAGAACTCTGGGGCTATCCAATTTATTTTGTGCTCCTCACAATCTCTGTGGCAAGAAAGACTCTGGGTAGGGGCAGATAAGATTACTTCTCTAAGAGCAGAAATAATTATCTGGGAGGAAAAAAGACATAAGTGAATCATAATGTAAAATGTCCCCTACCGAATGCAACATGCAGAGATCAGAAATGCAACATATAAGATACCACAATGGGAGAACCAGCATTTGGCTCAGTGTCACTGAGATGTGTGACACAGTTGTGCTACAGTCATGGCTGTGCCCTTCTTATTTCCTAAATGTTGCATATCTGTGGGGAATATAAAAATTATATAAAATTAGTAATTCAGTTTTAATTTTATGAATTATTACAAACAACAAATCAAGTTTAATTATTACACAGTAATTTACCTATTAAATATTGAGAGATTGGAAATGTATGTATCTTTCACTTGAGGAAATGAAATAGCTCTATTTCTTACTAAATAGGATACTTCTCTCAATCTAACTCTGTTTGTATTTTCTTTGTGTTTTGTGTCTAGTTTAGAAAGAATACTTCCATGACATCAACCATGATAATTAAATTTTAATTGTAGATAAATATAGAAATCAATTATAAATTGCAAGTTTAATTCATCCTAATGGCTTTTACACAGAATACATTGTATATTTCTCGATCTACAAATATCCAATAACATTTTTGTGCTACTCTGCTAGTGTTGTTAACACTTTCCTGTGCAGTATTTGGGTGCATCTTATGTACATAATTTATTTTTTTCTTGAATAGTATTTATAAAAATTTGAAATATATATTTTGACCTCAGGGCAATTGGAAATAACTATTTAAAGAAAAATTAATTAAAGTAAATGAGAAAAAATTTCATAATTCTACTACCTTTGCCTTATTTATGTTTTTCTTTTTGGCCAAGCAAGAAAAAAGTGGATATAGGTCAGGCCCTTTGTTATTTATGAACAAATTTTATTAATTTGTTTATTGTTTGTGTTGTTGACATTTGGTATTAAGATAATTAGTTCTGCCTTCTAAGGAAAAATACTAACTGCTTAATGCAACACAGGTTCATTTCCCCAACACATAAAGACTGATGTTGTTTGGGAAGTCTAATTCTGTCTGCTAGTGACAGCATCTGGAACAAGTGGACTTCAAGGACACCATGGAAGTGAAACGGACAGACAGAAGAAGATATAAGCTCTTAAATGCTTTAGCCAAGAAATGACACGTGCTATTCAAATCTCTGTCTTTTCTGGTCAGAGTTTTCAAAATTAACTGCAACAGAGCCTGGGGAAATTAAAGAGAACAGGAAATATTTAGTGAGCACAAAATGTCTCTGCTCCATAGTCACAATGCTATATATGCTTAAAGTACTTACTGTCAAGATGATCAGCGTTTAACTACACCATTTAATCCTGAGGTAAAGTACATGATACATATAGACACTGAGGAAAGAGAACCCATTCTTCAACAATACAAGTAATCATCCAGGATCAAGAATTACTCAACCCCTGCCACCCACCAACATTTTCTTCTATGATACAAAGACTCAGTGCTCCTGTTTTTGAAGGCCTCATTTCCCTAATATCAAATATAAATTACTTTCCATTTCTTTGATATTTAAATAAACAGGATCACACATTTTGTAAAATTTTGTTGGGTACAAATACATATGAGAGTGGATGGGGGACGAAGAAAGAGGATCAAAGGAAACGTAAATTATGTTTGAAATAAGGAAACCTTATAATTTGAATATTAATTAACACTTTTAAGAAGTTCTAATAAATAAGCTAAATAATTAAACTTTAGATACAATATAGGACATATTGAAAGGAAACAAACTTCTTGAGAAGTGAAATACATATAACATGAGAGAGAGCCTAAGATATTTTTTGCTCTTGGAACTTTAGAAATGGTATACAGATTACTTTAGCCTTGTGGCAAAAAAAAAGCCCTGCAATAATAGTTGAACACAAAGTTATACATTCCTTAGATTACTCTAGATTACACATTATATAAATTTTAAAATATTATCTCAAGTTTGCAAATAGGGATTTAAACATAGCTATTATATTAACTTTGTAGAAATGCTAGAAACTTATGAGAATTTTGAGATTCTTCTTATACTGTATAGTGTTCCACGTGCCTCCCGAATCCCCTTCGCCCGTGGAAGAGAGACATGAGAGGCGGTGTTCGGGTGGTTACCACACGAGGCTTTATTCTTGTATAAGCAGAAGCGGAAAGACCGAAAGACTGGAAGAGGCACAGCTTAAATACACCCTAGAGAGACGTGTTCACTTCTGATTGGCTGTTCACTCATTACCCATAATACGCCCCGGGATGGGCAGTGATTTTTGGCGCGCTTTTTGCCTCTTGCACATGCGCAGTTAGTTGTTTACTAGTGGAGACAAGGGATGCCAGCACCATCTTGGAATGGCGGATGTATCACCGCTAACCTCGGCTTCCTACAGGATAGAACAGTATAGATTAACTTACACTGTTCTAAAAAAATGATTGTGTTTAAGTAAAACTGAATGAATCATGTTTACAAATGTTTAGACTTCAGAGATGCTCTCTATTTAATCTTTTTCTTGAACCAGGCTCTCAAGTTGGGCTTAGACATATGTATAGGCAAAACACCAATATACATAAAATAAGAGAAAATAGAGACAGAGACAGAAGTGGAGACAGACAGAGAGAGTTTCTCACACATACATAGAAAGAGAGAGAGAAAACACACACACACACAGAGAGAGAGAGAGAGAGAGAGAGAGAGAGAGAGAGAGAGAGAGAGAGAGAGACTTCTGAACGCTTAGCCCTCAACTGGATGTCTCCATCAAATTCTTTCCCTCAGTGCTCATGGAAAACCAAGGAATAGAAGGAAGAGTGTCCTTTAAATTTATATATGGCTTCCAATTTAAGGTTTTTATAGAAAATGGGAATATGCCAAAGAGTTGAACCCTTCTCTGTGTCTATATCTGTTTTTGTTGTTGTTGTTGCAGTTGTTTTGAGTTTTTGTTTGTTTGTTTGTTTCTTGTTATGTCTTGGGTGCTTCTTTGTTCTTGTTTTTCCTATTCTGCTGGTTTAGTATTTGATTATTTCATTTTATTATCTCTTAGAACCCCTTCCCCTCCTTTTTTTCTAATAAGAGAAAGAGGAGGACATGGATGGGAGGAGAGAAAATCCTCATATAGTAAAAGAAGAAGAAACCGTAATTAGCATATACGATGTGAGAAAAATTAGCAATTTTTAGTAATGGAAACATTTAAAAAATAAACAAGAAAATAAAAACTATCAATCACTCATCTCTTAGTCAGAGTTTATATTCATACACAAAACATTAAGGCCAAGAAGTAAGTTGACAAGGAAAGGGTTTATTCAGCTTAAGCTTCCACATTGCTGTTCATCACCAAAGCAAGTCAGGACTGGAACTCAAGCAGGTCAGGAAGCAGAAGCTGATGCTGAAGCCATGGAGGCATGTTACTTACAGGCTTGCTTCCTCTGGTTTGCTCAGCTTGCTTTCTTATAAAATTCAAGACTACCAGCCTCGGGATGGCACTGCCCACAATGGGCCCTTCCAACCTTGATCACTAATTGAGAAAAAGCCTTACAGCTGGATTTCATGGAGATATTTTCTCAACTGAAGCTCCTTTCTCTGTGATAACTCCAGCTTGTGTCAAGTTGACATACAAAATCAGCCAATATAATTGACCCCTTGTCAACTTGACACACAAATATATCACTATTAAGACTCTACCCATACTTATTCATCCCAAAAATTTAAATAACTTTAAAAGTCCCATGGTCTTTACAAATTCTTACATGTTAAAATTTTAATACCTTTAAAATATCCGATCTCTTTTAAAATTCAGAGACATTTTACAATTCAAAATCTCTGAACTGTGTGCTCCACTAAAATACTTTCTTCCTTTAAGAGGGAAAAATATCAGGGCACAGTCAATCCAAAGCACAACAAACTAACCATGCAATGTCTAGGATTTATTCACAATCTTCTTGGCTCCTCTAAGGCCTTGGGTCACTTCTCCAGCTCTGACCTTGGGAGCACACACTTTGTCTTCTAGGCTCCAACTGCCTGTACTCCACTGCTGCTGCTGTTCTTGGTGGTCTTCCCGGTACTCACATCTCTAAAACACTGCTGTCTTCTGCTGCAACTTGGCTTCACCAATAGCTTCTCATAGGCTCTCTCTCTTCATGGTGCCAAGCCTCAACTCCTTTGCATGACCACTTCAGTTCTGGGCCATCAATTGCAAATGAGACTACATTTTTTTCAATGGCCTTCCATGGCCTCTCACTGTGCTGAGTCTCAGCTGCTCTTCATGACCTCTTCCTGTCTTTAAACCCAGTACCACCAGGGTGACTTTTACACATTACCAGGTCTAGCTGCAGCACAAGGTACATCCTTGGCTGTCTCTGAAACACAGCTTTGTGTGCTTTCAGAAAACACTTTCTAGAAGATTTCACCTTAATGATGCTGGTCTCTTCTTAATCATCACTAATTTCAAAGTTCCAGCTAATCAGCATCAATAGTCCCAGTAATGCATAGGTTTCACTTTAGTAGTTCTGGTATCTTGTTAATCACAGCTGATTCTTCACCCCCAGCTAACCAAAACTAAAGAATCTTCAGAATCAAAACAGCAACACTCCTGATAAGAGTCTTTAATTTTCCATCTGAGATTTCACAAGCCAGGCCTTTATCATTTGCACTGTTCTCAATATTATCTTCCAAATTTCTATAGAATATCTCACAGAATTCACCCAATGGCTCTTCTAGCCCAAAGTTCCAAAGTCCTTCCACAGTTCTCCCCAAAACATAGTCAGATTGTTACAGGAATTCCCCACTATGCTGATACCAGTTTTTCTAAGTCAGGGTTTGTATTCCTGGACAAAACATCATGACCAAGAGGCAAGTTGGCTAGGAAAGGATTTATTCAGCTTATACTTCCACATTGCTATTCATCACCAAAGAAAGTCAGGACAGGAATTCACACAGGGCAGGAAGCAGGAACTGATGCAGTAGCCATGGAGTCATATTACTTAACTGGCTTGCTTCCTCTGGCTTGCTCAGCTTGATTTCTTATAGAATCCAAGACTACCAGCCCAGGGATGGCACCACCCATAATGGGCCCTCCCACACGTGATGACTAATTGGGAAAATGCCTTACAGCTGGATCTCATGGAGGCATTTCCTCAAGGAAGGATCCTGTCTCTGTGATAACTCCAGCTTGTGTCAAGTTGATATAGAAAACCAGTCAGTACAACACTTCACTACCCCATTCCCCAGCCCACAGGAGACCTGCTCCCACTGAGGAAAACTAGCTCCATGTTCCAATCCACACCACTACATGCAATCGAGAATCTGTATTCCACATCCCAGCCTAAAACTTTGCCTAACTTTTGGAATGCCTGCTGCTATCCTGGACAACCAGGCCCAGAGGCATGATAATCCCAGGGAGTACCAGGCCAGGTAACATCAGAGACAAACTGATAGCCAAAGGCTAGCATAAGAACACAATCAACAAGAAACAGTACAATATGGCACCATCAGAACCCAGCTCTCCTATAAACAAAGCCCTAGATATCTAACACACTGGAAGAAGAGGATACTGTCCTTAAATCTCCTCTTATGAAGACAATAGTCATTTCAAGAGGAAATAAATGAATCCCTTAAAGACATACAGGAAAATATGACCAACAGGTGAATGAAATGAAAACTGTTCAAGACCTAAAATTAGAAGTTGAAGCAATAAAGAAAAGACCAATGGAGGCAACCTTGGAGATGAAAAACATAGGAAAGAGAATAGGAACTATAGATAAAAGCTTCACTGACAGAATTCACAAGAAGGAAGAGAGAATCCCAGGCATGGAAGATACACTAGAATAAATTGATACACTGGTCAAAAAATGCCAAAATGTTTCCAACACAAAACATAGAAGAAATTTGGGACACTATGAAATGGCAAAATTTAACAATAATAGTAATAGAAGAAGGTGAAGATTCCCAGTTCAAAGGGCCAGAAAATAGCTTCAAAAAAAAAAATCAAAGAAGAAAACTTCCCTAATTTAAATAAAGAAATGCCTATAAATATTCAAGAATCTTACAGAAAACCATATAGAATTGACCAGAAAAGAAAATCTTCTCCCAAAAAAATAATCAAAACACTAAATATAGAAAACAAAGAAAGAATATTAAAAGCTACAAGTGAAAAGGGCCAATTCACTTATCTAGATAGACCTATCAGTATTACAGCAGACTTTTCTACAGAGAGTCTAAAAGCCAGAAGGTTTTATACCAATGTCTTTCAGACTTAAGAGACCAGAGATGTCAACTGGTACTACTATACCATACAAAACTTTCAATCACCATACATGAAGAAACCAACATACTCCATGACAAAACCAAATTTAAACAATATTTTTCTACTAACCTAGCCCTGTAGAGGATACTAGAAGGAAAACTCCAAGAAGGGTAATTATAGGAAAACACGCACAAGAATTTAATCATCTCACAGTAAAACTAGAACTAAATCACACACACACACACACACAAATATACTATCACCAAACAACATCAAAATAACAGGAACTAACAATCAATGGCCATTAATATCTCTCACCATCAATGGTTTTAATTTAGAAATGAAAAGACTCAGGTTAGCACACTAGATCAGCAAACAGGATACATCATTCCACTGCATATAAGAAACACACCTCAGCAACAGATGTAAATACTACCTCAGAGAACAGTGCTGGAAAAGGTATTTCAAGAGAATAGACATCGAAAGCAAGCTGTAATAGCCATTCTAATATCTAATAACATAGACATTCAAAAAAAGTAATCAAAAGAGTTGATGAAGTGCACTTCATACTCATCAAAGGAAAAAAAAATCCACCAAGATGATGTCTCAATTCTGAAGACCTATGCCTCAAATGCAAGGGCAACACATTTATAAAAGAACCAGAGAACTCCTAAACCTGATAAACAACTTCAGCCAAGTGGCTGAATATAAAAGAAACTCAAACAAATCAGTAGCCTTCCTCTACTCAAAGGATAAAGAGACTGAGAAAGAAATTAGGAAAATGATACCATTTATAATAGTCACAAATAATATAAAATAGCTTAGTGTGAATCTAACAAAGGAAGTAAAAGATCTGTATGACAAGAACTTCCAAGTCTCTGAAGAATGAAATCAAAGATCTCAGAAGATGGAAAGATCTCCCATGCTCATGGATTGGCAGGATTAATATAGTAAAAATAGCCATAGTGCCAAAAGCAATCTACAGATTCAATGCAATCCCCATTAAAATCCCAACTCAATTCTTCATAGAGATAGAGCAATTTGCAAATTCATTTGGAATAACAAAAAACCCAGGATAATGAGAACTATTCTCAACAATAAAAGAAGTTCTGGGGGAATCACCATCCATGACCTCAAGCTGTACTACAGAGCAATAGTGATAAAAACTGCATGGTATTGGTACAGAGACAGGCAGGGAGATCAATGGACTAGAATTGAAGACCCAGAAATGAACCCACACACCTATGGTTACTTGATCTTTGACAAAGGAGTTAAAACCATCCAGTGGAAAAAGGACAGCATTTTCACTGAATGGTGCTGGTTCCACTGGAGGTCAGCCTGTAGAAGAATGAAAATTGATCCATTCTTATGTCCTTATACAAAGCTCAAGTCCAAGTGGATAAAAGACCTTTACATAAAACCAGATACACTGAAATTAATAGAAGAGAAGGTGGAGAAGAACCTTGAATACCTGGGCACAGGGGAAAACATCCTAAACATAACACCAATGGCTTATATTCTAAGATCAAGAATCGACAAATGGGACCTCATAACATTGCAAAGCTTCTGTAAGGCAAAGGATACTGTCATAGGAAAAAAAATGGCAACCAACAGATTGGGAAAAGATCTTTACCAATTCTACATCAGATAGAGGGTTAATATACAATATATACTAAGAACCCAAGAAATAAGACTCCAGACAAACATATAACCCAATTTAAAAATGGGGTACAGAGCTAAACAAAGAATTATCAACGGAGGAAATTCATATGGCCGAGAAGCACCTAAAGAAATGTTCAACATCCTTAGTCATCTGGGAAATGCAAATCAAAACAACCCTGAGATTCCACCTCACACCAGTCAGAATGGCTAAGATCAAAAACTCAGGTGATAGAAGATGCTGGAAAGGATGTGGAGAAAGAGGAACACTCCTCCATTGTTGGTGGGATTGCCAAGATGATACAACCACTCTGGAAATCAGTCTGGAAGTTTCTCAGAAAATTGTACACATTATTACCTGAGGATGCAGCTATACCACTCCTGGGTATATGCCCAGAAGGTGCTACAACATATAACAAGGACATATACTCCACTATGTTCATAGCAGCCTTATTCATAATAGACAGAAGCTGGAAAGAACACACATGTTCTTCAACAGAAGAATGGATAAAGAAAATATGGTACATTTACACATTGAACATTACTCAGCTATTAAAAACAATGAATTTGTGAAATTTTTAGGCAAATGGGTGGAACTAGAAAATATCTTGCTGAGTGAAGTAACCCAATCACAAAAAAACACACATTGTATGCATTCACTGATAAGTGGATATTAGCCCAATGCTCACAATCCCCAAGATACAACTCACACACCACATGAATCCCATGAAGAAGGGTGACCAAAGTGTGGGCGCTTCAGTCCTTCTTAGAAGGTATATCAAAATACTTACAGGAGTAAATATGGAGATGTGTGGAACTCAGACTGAAGAAGGGGATGTCCAGAGTCTGTTCCACCTGTGTATCTATCCCATGTGCAGCCACCAAAGGTAGTTGCTGATGTGTATGCCAGGAAGTTGCACGCTGACAGGAACCTGATCTAGCTATCTCTTTAGAGGTCTGCCAGACCCTGACATATACAGAGGCAGATGCTCACAGCTAACCATTGACCTGAAAATGGTGTTCCCAATGGAGGTGTTAGAGAGAAGACTGACAGAGCTGAAAGGGTTTGTGGACCCAAGGGAAGAGCAACAATACCAACCAATCAGAGTTTAAACAACCAGCCTGGGAGCACATAAGGAGAGACCCATGGCTCCAACTGTATATGTAGGGGAGGAGGGCCTTGTTAGTACAAGTGGAAGAGGAAGTGGAAGAGGAGGTCCTTGGTCCTATGAAGGCTGGATGCCCCAGTGTGGGGGAATTCGAGGGCAGGGAGGTGGTAGTGGGTGAGTGGATGCAGGAGCACCCTCATAGATGCAGGAGGAGGGGAGATGGGATATTGGGTTCCTGGGTGGGAGGAAATGGGGTAAGGGGATAATATCTGAAATGTAAATAAAATATTCAATAAAATATATATATTTATTTAAAAAGTCTTGTAGAGATCAAGGATAAAATGCACGTACCTAAACATAATAAAAGCAATATACAGCAAGTCAATACCCAACATTAAAGTAAATGGAGTGAAACTAGAAGAAATCCCACTAAAATTAGGGACAGGTCACAACTGCCCAATCTTTCCCTGTTGAGGCCCAAGCTGCCCCATGTTGGGTGCCAAAAATGTTGAGAGCTGCTCTATCAATGTTGGAACCCACACTGCCAAAAGCTGCTCTGGTCTGCTGGTCGGGGTTCAGCAAGAGAGAGAGTGAGGACGGACGGACTGGAGGAATGGAGACCAGACAGAGTGATTCAATTCTGTTTATTCTTCAGTTTCTCTTCTTAGTCCAAGTCCCAAGTCTTGAGTTCCTAGTTCCTAGTTCCTAGTTCCTAGTTCCTAGTTCCTAGTTCCTAGTTCCTAGTTCCTAGTCCCTAGAGCCTCCAAGTTCCAAGCTTCTTTCCAAGCTCCCTTCCAAGTGCCCAATACTTAATAATCCTTTCTTCTGTCTGCCTCTTGCCTTTTATATGTCTCACTTCTAAGTGTGTGTGTGTGTGTGTGTAAGACCAACAGAGTCAACTAATCTGGACTCTTGGGGATTCTCAGAGACTGAGGCATCAACCAACAAATATCCACAGGCTGAACCGAGGACACTCGCACGAATTTAGCAGATGTGCACCTCAGTCTCCATTCCGTTCCTCCAACAACTGGAACAGAAGCTGTCCCTAAAGATGTTGCTTGTCTGGAATCATTGACCTACCTAGGCTGCATTGATTGCCCACAGTTGGAGAGGAGACTTAAAGCTGCAGAGAGTTGATGCTCTAGGAGCATCAAGATATGGAGAGATATGGTGTGGGTCACCCTCTCAGAGAAGAAATGGAGGAGGCATAGAGGGAGGGACTCTGTGAGGGTGGACCAAGAGGCAAGGCAGTGATCGGGACTTAAATGAATAAATAAATTAATTAATAGGAGAAAATTAATAAAAGAATGGAGAACATTTATCAAACATATGTATTAATAGAATATATGGTTTGAATTCTGGTATCTCTTCCAAATTAATGTTACAAATTTGTCCACAAAAGAATTTGATATAGTGAGATATTTCAGTGGTCCAAACACTTTGAAGGCTGATAAAACAAAACAAAACACACACACACAAAAAAAAAAAAAAAACAAAAAAAAAACAAAAATCTTCCAAGATTCAAGGTCAGGTTGGATAACATAGCTCACATTAAGCTTTCCTGAGATAGATAATAACTTACACCTTAAAAAGTTTAAAATTAACATAGGTAAATTTGCATATTGCTGGAGTGAAAACATACTGAATAATACTGCCTTAATAAATAATTTGTGATGAGCCATGTCATCTTCTGTCATAAATGGCTAATCAAAGTGTATGGCATGATGTTGCCTGGAAATCTCCATAGACATTAAAATTGCTGATGTTTGAGTTATCTAGTTGCTCCACTGTAAGCAATATATTCCTATTCTTTGTAAATTCCATAGCCTAAGATTTTTTTATATATCAATCTAATTGCCAAAGACCAGGAATTAGAGTATATTTATTTGTGCTAAAAAGGGAAACTCATTTTTACAACTATTTATGTATTTAAAATTTGTTTCTTTGTATGAGAATATATCCTCATTCACTGTTTGTATGTATATGTGCACAATTGTGTATCACAGGCTGAAAAGATAAACAGCAGAGACATGAATCATGTATAGTTACCGTTTCTGTCATTTTGATCTGAGGAATTCTTTGATCCATATGAATAGATATGAGGCATGCTTGCTGGTTTAATGGGTGAACTTTTAATGTCAGGTGAATGCATTCTAAACCAACAATACAGCACATGCCTTCTTGATTTAAATGTTCATTGCAAGAACTGGGAATAAGAACATTAGTGTTCCTTTTCACTCCTCTGACTTGGCAAACAGTGAGCTCAGGTACTGCCTTGGGAAAACTACTGCTTCAAGTAGAGAAAAGTGAATGATTACAGCCATCAAAGGACTGACATTTGTTCAGAGGGTACTAGAATCTGTGAAAGCAAAACAAGTCACTCAAGACAGTAGTCTAAGGCTGTATGGTATGAGATTTTATGTGACACAAAAATAATTGGGAAATTCTAGCTGACGAAGTCTAAGATATATTAAGAGCTCGGTAAGGTCCAATTTGTTTATAATGTTAACATTACATATTACCCAGTGACAAAAGAACATTGAACTGTGTTATTGTTTAATTCTAAGAAATTCTAAGAAAATATGAATGAAAACATGAAGAATAATCTATATACCATGCTACTCAATAACAATGGGTTGTTTGTCATTTTATGAGGATTTGAAATTAACATTGGATCACCATAACATACTTAACAGTGTTAGTATCCAACACTAGCAGAATAAATATATCATATCTGAATGTTTGTCCTCCTGATCTGTATTTAATTTTCTTAATTTTCACTATGTATTGTTATTTTTCTCATTTCTGTGACTTAATACATGACAGGGAAAACAAGGGTATAAATGAGCTTGTAGTTTGATGGTTCGTTAGCCCATCTTGCCCAGAGTCATGGAGGCAGCTGTTCATACTTCAACAACAATCAGGAAGAAGAAAGATAGGAATACATTTTTTTCAGCTAGATTCCCCATTTTTTTGATTCCAAAAATCCCAGCATATGGAATGGTGTCATAGTTAAGTTGACTCTTGCCCCCTCCTGTATCAGGAACAGGGGGACCACCTCTGTGTAGATGCTGGGGGCCACACAGCTGCAAAAGCATCTCCTTCAAGAGGACCTAATTGAGGACTGCCTGAGAGACCAAGGATTGCTGGTGTAGACAATTCCAACCAATCAGGTACTACTGTTTACAAGAGATGCTTTCTTGGGATCAGTGGAGGCACTGGTAGAAGGTATTACAGGAGCTTGAAGCAGTGTTCAGAGAGCTTGCTGTGGTGTTTCTCACGTGCTCCCAGTGTCTGAGTCATTGACTTCATACCATCTCACCTCTAACCACTAAAGGCAGGTAGGGTCAGCATCAAGTAGTTTAGGGCACAGGCAACAACCTCAGTGTACTTAATCTAGAAACTCCTTAGCTGACATGTGCATGTTCATATACAAGGTGACCCTATTGGTTCTGACCATCACAGTAGACTCTATGGTATGTCATCCCCAACTTTAAGGAAGGGAAACTAAGCAATTTATATTTAAATTGTCATTTTGACTTAACATTCAGTACTATACAGTTTTGCACAGGTCTTTCTAAATGCTGCTAGAACATATCAGTGCTTCACATTATGAAACTGATTGTAACAGAGAAATCATTTTAAATGTAAAATTATATTAGTGAGAGGAAAATGATCTGCATGCACATTTATATAATATGAAATTTAACTTTACTCCATATATATATATATATATATATATATATATGCACTATGGACATAGCTTCATAGTTAATTTGCTTGACGTAAGCAAGAACATAGGAATGTGAATGCCCCCAAACCACATAATGCCTTATAATTGTTGCATCTTGCCTACAATCCAGCCTCTGAAGATGGAGTCATGGTATTCTGGGAGAACTGTTTCTAAGAAAGAGGTACTTTGCTTGCTTAGCTCTCAGTTTACCTGACTCTGACTCAAAAGTTCAAGAGGAAACCAGAATCCAGGAAGATTACAGATAAACCAAAATCTTCCACAAGCGTGTGTACACATGTGTGTGCCTGTGTGCATGTACATCAGCAACATGCAAGCATGCATATATGAGTGAATAGATAGATATCACATAAAATATATGAAGAAAAAAAGGGAAAATACATAACCAAATAAGTTAAAGTACAGAGTTTGTAAATTAGCAACTTCTCAAATTTTGCAATTTTGTAAAATGTACCAATTTTGAAAGGTATAATATATTCTTATTCTTCTAGTACAGAAAAAATATATTTTCTATACACATCTCCCTACGCTTCATATATTTGTGTGACTAGATATGTTGGTAAATGCTACTTCATTTTGAATGACAGATATTGCAAAACTTGAGTCGAACAGAAGTGGAGGAGACTAAAATGACACCCAACATCAGTCTCAGTCCTCTACAAACATGTAGAGACACATGTACACATGTGCACACCACATAGATGCACACTACCAGATGAAAATGTGCTGATATCACACACATATAAATTGAATACTTTTATTCTTTGTTTTTTAGACACAATGTAAAATAAAATTTTTATTTTGTTCACAAAACTGTAACAGTACAGAAAGGACATTTTCAAGGGATTTTAAAAAATGAAACTGAGTATTTGTTCATCCTTGTATTCACTCATCAAAAATCTTTTATATAGGCCTGACTCTAGCATATTATTCTAACCATGTGGAGTTTATAAAGAATTATCGTTATTGTTCATTTCAATGACTGTAATTTGGTGTGGAGAATCTGATACGAACATAGCCAAGAAAATTGTGATGTATGAAACACCGAGAAATTAGAAGGGAGAAATAATTTACTTTGTTCTAAACAATGCAGATGGAGCTGGAGGAGATTATTGCTTAGGTGGAACTTGAAGAATAGACAGGGGCCAGAGGAGAAGTAGATAGAATGGGGCATTTCTGTGACACAAACATTCAGGTCCAAACACACAAGCTATAGAGAAAAATATGAGTTTTAGATATTCTAATTTGAGAAATTGTAATTTACATATTGAGGAGACAAATAAA